>NW_024420481.1:1977344-2009745 GCF_014898765.1 Herpailurus yagouaroundi
GAGCTGATTTTTCAGCAGAAACTTTGCAGGCCAGAAACAAGTGGCATGATATATTCAAAGAGGCAAAAGCAAAAGACCTCCAACCAAGGATGCCTGGCAAGACTATCATTCACCATTGAAGGAGAGAGAAGGTTTTCCAGACCAAAATAAATAAATAAATGAATGAATAAATAAATAAATAAATAAACAAAAACTAAAGGAGTTCACTACCACTAAATCAAACTTACAAGAAATGTAAAAAGACCTCTTTAAGTTGAAAAGAAAGGCACTAATTAGTAATAAGAAAACATACAGAAATAAAAATGTATCTGGCAAAGGCAAATATGTATTAAAGGTAGTAGACTAATCACTTATAAAGCCAGATGAAGGCTAAAAGACAAAACTAGTAAAAATAACTAAACTATGGGGCACCTGGGTAGCTCAGTCGGTTGAGCGTCCGACTTCGGCTCAGGTCACGATCTCGCAGTCCGTGAGTTCGAGCCCCGCGTCAGGCTCTGGGCTGATGGCTCGGAGCCTGGAGCCTGCTTCCGATTCTGTGTCTCCGTCTCTCTCTGCCCCTCCCCCGTTCATGCTCTGTCTCTCTCTGTCTCAAAAATAAATAAATGTTAAAAAAAATAAAATAAAATAAATAACTAAACTACAACAATTAATTAAGGGACAGATAAAATAAAAGATGTAAAATGTGACATCATTGTGTCACATGTGTATGAGGGGAGTAAAAAGGTAAAGTCTTAGAATGTGTTCAAACTTAACTTGCCATCAGTCTATGTTGCTAGATATATAGGCTGATATATGTAAGCTTCATGGTAACCACAAAGCAAAAACCTGTAGTAGATACACAAAGTATAATGAGAATGAAATCTAAACATAACACTAAAGAACGGCATCAACTACAAGGAAGGAGAGGAAGAGAAGAAGAAAGGAACAGAAAGGAACTACAAAACAGCCAGTAAACAATTAACAAAACGGCAATAAGTACATGCCTATCTATAAGTACATTAAATGTAAATGGACTAAATTCTTTACTCAAAAGACATAGAGTAGCTGAATGAATTAAAAAAAAAAAAAAACAAGACCTATCTACATGCTGCCTACCTCAGATAGAAGAGCACACATAGAATGAAGTGAAGGGATAGAGAAAGATGTTTCATGCAAATGGAAACCAAAGAAATCTGGGGTAGCTATACTTAGACAAAATAGACTTCAAAAAAATGTAATAAAAGACAAAGATGGGCATGGCATAATGATAAATGGGTCAATCCAGCAAGAAGATATAACAGTTGTAAATATTTTTGCACCCAAAATAAGAGAACTTAAAAATATAAAGCAAGTATTAACTAACCTAAAGGGAGAAATCAACAGCAATACAACAATAGTAGAGGACTTTAACACCCGACTTGTATCAATGGCTAGATCATCCAGACGGAAAATCAATAAAGAAACATCAACCTTAAAGGACACATAAGACACATTAGACCAGATGAACTTAACAGGTATATACAGAACATTCCAGCCCAAAGCAGCAGAATACACATTCTTCTCAAGTACACATGAAACATTTTCCTGGATACAACATATGTTAAGTGATAAAACAAGTCTCAATAAGTTCAAGAAGATTAAAATTATATCAAATATCTTTCCAGACCACAATGGTATAAATCTGGAAATCAGTCACAAAAAGAAAACTAGAAAAATCACAAATGTGTAGAGATTAAACATGGTACTAAACAAACAATGGATCAGTCAAAGGAGAAACCTAAAGACCCCCAGACAAATGAAAATGCAACATACCAAAATCAATGGGATGCAGCAAAAGCTGTTCTAAGAGGGAAGTCCATAGAAATACAGGCCTACGTCAAGAAACATGAAAAATCTCAAGTAAACAATCTAATGGAACTAGAAAAAGAGGAACAAAGCACAGGTTTGGTAGAAGGAAGGAAATAATAAAGACCTGAGTGGAAATAAATGAAATAGATACTAAAAAGACAATAGGAAAGATCAATGAAACTGAAAGCTGGCTCTTGAAAAGATAAACAAAATTAATAAATCTTTAGCTAGAGTCATAAGAAGAAAGGGAGAGGGCTCAAATAAATAAAATCAGCAATGAAAGAGAAGTTACAACTGATACTAAAGAAATACAAAGGATCATAGAAGACTACTATGATATATACTACTATGTTATATGCCAACAAATTGGAAAACATAGAAGAAATTGATAAATTCCTAGAAACATACAATATTCCAAGACTGAGTCATGAAGAAAGCAGATTTATTACTAGCAAGGAGAATGAGAATGTAGAACCAGGTGGTTTCACTGGTGAATTACACCAAACATTCAAGAAAGCTTAAACCTTATTCTCAAACTCTTCCAAAAAAATTGAAGAGGAAGGAATGCTTCCAAACATTTCACAGAGAAAGAACAAACAATCCTTAAATTTGTATGGAACCATAAAAGATCCCAAATAACCAAAACAACTTTGAGAAAGAATAATAAAGCAGGAGGCATCACAGTCCCTGATCTCAAACTGTATTACAGAACTATGGTAATCAAAGCAGTATAGTACTGGCATAAAAACAGATCAATAGAACAGAGAGCCTAGATATAAATCTGTGCATATATGGCCAATTAATTTACAACAAAAAAGGCAAGAATATACATTTGGGAAAAGCATAGTTTCTTCCGCCAGTGGTGCTGGGAAAACTGGACAGCCACATGCAGAAGAATGACACTGGACCACTATCTTACACCGTACACAAAAATTAATTCAAAATGGATTAAAGACTTGAATGTGAAACTAGAAACCACAAAACTCCTAGAAGGAAACATAGGCAGTAAGCTTCTTGACATTGCTTTTTGTGACTCTTTTTTGGATCTGACTCTAAAGGCAATTGAAACAAGTGCAAAAATAAACAAATTGGGACTACATCAAACTAAAAAGATTCTGCACGGTGAAGGAAACAAGCAGCTTACTGAGTGGAGAAGATAGTTGCAAATCATCCATCTGATACAGGGTTAATATTCAAAATATATAAAGAATTCATACAACTCAACTACAAAAAGCAATCCAACTAATAAAGGGGCAGAAGATCTGAATAGGCATTTTTCCAAAGAAGATACTCAATGGCCATCAGGCACATGAAAAGATGCCCAACATCTCTAATCATTAGGGAAATGCTAATCAAAACTACAATAAGACATCAATTCACATGTGTCAGAATAGCTATTACCAAAAAGATAAGAAAGAACAAGTGTTGGCAAGGATATGGGGAAAAGGGAACTCTTGTGCACTGTTGGTGGGAATGTAAATTGGTGAAGCCACTGTGGATGACAGTATGGAGGTTCCTATAAAAACTAAAAATAGGAGATGCCTGGGTGGCTCAGTGTCTGCCTTTGGCTCAGGTCCTGATCTCACAGTTCATGGGTTCGAGCCCCACATCTGGAGCCTCCATCCCCCCATATCTCTGCCCCTCCCCTGCTCTCTCTCTCTCTCTCTCTGTCTCTCTCTGTCTCTCTCTCTCTCTCAAAATAAATAAAGTTTAAAAAAAACCAAAAAACTAAAAATAGAACTACCATATGATCCAGTAATTCCATCACTGGGTCTCTAACTGAAGAAAATAAAAGCTCTAATTTGAAAAGATACATGAAAAGATACCCCTATTTTTATTGCAGCATTATTCACAATAGCCACGATATGGAAACAAAGTGTCAATTGATGAATGAATGGATAAAGAAGATGTGATATATATGTATGTATAATGGGATATATAATGGAATACTAATCAGTCATCAAAAAGAATGAAATCTTGCCAATCAAAACAACATGGATGGACCTTGAGGGTATGATGCTAGGTGAAATAAGTCAGAAAGAGAAAGTCCAATGCCATATGATTTTACTTATATGTGGAATCGAAAAAAAAAATAAAACAAAGCAAATGAACAAACAAAACAACGTAAAACTCATAGATGCAGAGAACATCTTTGTTGTTGCTAGAGGGAAAGGGGTTTTAGAGGTGAACCAAATGGGAGGAGAGGTTCAAGAGGTACAACCTTCCAGTCATAAAATAAATGAGACATGGGGATGTAATGTACAGCACAACGATTGTAGTCAATAATATCATATTACACATTACGTAACTTCATATGATGATGGAGGCAGGGTGACTAGACTTATTGTGGTGATTATTTGCAGTGTATACAAATATCAAATCATTGTGGTGTGCACTTGAAACTAATACAATGTTATATGTCATTTATACCTCAATTAAAATAATTGGGGAGAAACTGACATCTTAACAATATTGAATCTTCCAAGTCATGAACACAGGGTATTTCTCCATTTATTTAGATCTTTTATTTCACTCAGCAGTGTTTATAGTTTTCAGTGCATATGTCTTTCATCTACATCTTTTGTCAGATGTATTCCTAAGTATTTCATATTTTTGATGCTCTGGTAAATAGTATTGTTTTTTTTCAATTTCTAATTGTTCATTTTTCATATATACAAATACAGCTGATTTTTGTTGTATTATAGGATTATATTTATTAATCCTGTGTCCTGTTAACTTGATAATATGCTCACTTATTAGTTCCAGGAGGTTTTTGGAGATTCTTCTGAATTTTCAACATATATGGTTATGGCATCTGTAAGTAAAAACAGTTTTATTCTTTTCCAATATGGATGCCATTTTTTTTTCTTGCCTTATTGCACTGGCTAGAACCTCTAGTGCAGTGTTGAATAGGTATGATTTTTTTGATGTGTAAATAATCTCCATCAATTCAACTTTGTAAAAAAGACTTTCATTTAACAATGGAGAGATAGTTGAACAATGGTAGTGTTCTCTAAAGATGCTGTTTTGGGGACAAATGATTAATCTCTGCCTTTATCACATGGCCAAAGCTAGTTTCCCACAGCATTGCACAAAAATTGCATCAGAAAAAAGAGTAGATGCTATTCATGGAGAGGAGGTACAGAACAAAAAGCAAAAAACAAAATGAAAAATAAACCCTAAAGTTCATAGGATCTCATACACTCTTCCCATTGTTCTCATTCTCTCATCTGTACTTTCTTTCTCTCTCCTCTTTCTCTTCTCTCCCCTCTGCCCCCTCTCCCCCTTCATGAGTTCTTGAAGAGCAAGAGTGTAGTACAATGGTTACAATTGCACACTCTGGAGCCCAGTCGCTGCTTTAAAATCCCAACACTTCCATGGGCAAGTTAATTTCTCTGTGTATCAGTTTCTTCACTTGTAAAAGAGGATACTAACAGTGCCTACTTCATAGGATTTTTTGAGGATTAACTTCTCCATTCATTCAAACATTTTGTTGAGTACTTACTAGGTACCAGGTACTGTCATAGGCTCTGAGGATACAGCAAATACCAGTACAAACAAAATTCCCTGCCTTTATGCCCATTCTGGTGGAAGAATACTGTTATTAAACAAATAAATAAAATATACAATATTTTAAAAGGGAGTAAGTCCTAAGTGGGGAAAAGAGCATGGCAGGGGGACAGGGAGTGGTGCATACAGGAAATGCATAAATTTAAATAAAGGGAAGACCTTCCTTAAAGATGACATCTGAGGAAAGATTTCATTTATTTAAATAAAGTAATACATGTAAAGGAAGTAGAACCATCCCTCACATATTGCAAACATGTAATAATGTTTTTATTGCCTACCAGTTATTGAGTGCCCTCTATGTTTCAGACACTTTGCAAGGTGCTTTTCATAACATGTTCAATCATTACCATAGGCCTATAAAACAAAGGTTATTACTAGCTCTTTTTATTGACAAGGGAATCTGAGATGACATTGGATTGTTCTAGGTCATGTAGTTGATAGGTGATGGGGCCAAGACTCTGAGCATGTCTGCACTTGTCCCATGAGGCCAAGTTCGTCCATCCTTTCTGGAGATGGCCTTTGTACTTCAAGACTGAGGTAAACCTAGGTTCCCAAAGATTGGAAGGCTGGTCCTGCTGCTGGAGGCCTTAGTCAAAGGGAATAGTACTGAGTGGGTAGAAGGTTCTGTGGGGTTACGAAGTGTGGCGAAATCTCACCTTCTCTGTAGTACTCCAACTTGAAGATAAGGATGATCTTGCCTGGAACCCCGCCACCAGCACTTGGCTCTGACAATTTCATTACTGTGTGTGTTGTGTAATGAGCGGGGAGGACAGAAATAAAATTCCATCATTGGTCAGCGGTTATGACTTCATTATACGACATATTTGGGTTTTCAGGACGGTTGCTTACTAAAGATTAAATGAAAAAGAAAAATGAGGCAGACAGAACTCAGCTCAGTGATGATGAAACAATAAATTTTGTCTGGAAGAATGCTGGTGATGCCGTAAAATTCAGACCACCATCTGTTGGTGCTTACTTGAAGTAACATTTGTACTGGATGATTAAGATGTCACATGCATTTGAAGCACAAATTATCAGTCACAGTGCCTAGCATCCCTGGAAAGATCATGGGTAGTGAACACGGTCCAAGAGGAACATCACGTTGCTCAGAGGATATGTTTATGGGATATCACAAGCCACTGTTTGAGTCACTGCAGTGGGGCTCAACATGGCAGGAGATAGGGATAATTGAAAAAACTAGCTGTTTGAATTGACTGGATAATTTAGTCAAAATGATCAATTGGCTAGTCCTGTGTGGTCTGGCGGACCTGATGTGTGTTTGTCCATCACTGTCTGCAAAGCTCCAATTGAACTGGGGGATACATATGAGGGGGGAGGGAAGCAAGTCTGAGTAAGCCTGAAATTCCTAATAATAAAAATATCATTACTTGTATAGTATTTTATAGTGCACTAAGAGTGTTCTCACCCATGACCTCATGTAATTTTACCAACAACCCTATGAGGCAGAAATTATGTCTCTGGCTTACAGATGAGAAAACTGAGGCTGAGAGAAATGACATATTTTGCCCAAAACCACATACATAGTAAGCAGCAGAGCCATGATCGAAACCAGGCCCCATTTTTCTCTAAATCCTATATTATTTTCCCTACTCCATAGAGCTCAAGAGCAGGCTACTCTGAATTTAGAGTCAAATAATTTTAGGAACCTGACCGAAAAAACAAAACACAACAGAAACCGTCAAAACATACTTTACGTGCAGGTAAAGAACTGACAGAATGCATCCCCACGGTAACAAGGGCCAGGAATTTGAAAACAATCAGCACCATTTATTGAGTGCTTGCTACGCACCACCATTTTAAGTGCTTTAAATGCATGCATTTTCTCCTTTAATCTGGGAACCCTGGTTCAGTAACTGATCACGTGCTTAGATGGCATGGATCGTACCCAATTTGGAAGGTTCCTTACAGGGTGGATGCCCAGACACCTCAGCAGAAACAATCTCTTACTGTGGCTGGATTGTGGAGCTGAGCCAGGGTGGTGAATCTCCAAGCCTTGGAACATAAAGAGTTTTGCTTTGGAGGCATCACAGATCATAAATGGACGGAGGCAGGAGTGCTGGCTTTGCCTCGCTCGCCAGCAGTGTCTCTCTGTCTCATCATCGCTGGGGAGGAGAGGTGTGCTCCCCAGGCTTTAATGGGATGCTCTGTCCAGCCTCTGCATGTTTGCCTCTATTTCCCCTATTCATGACTGTGGAAACTTGTGTTTTGTGCCTTCACGTTAGCACCAGGGCACCTGCTTCAGCTGTGATCTTTGTCAGAAAATAGTATGCTGCCACTCCCCACCCGCATGACTCTCCCTGGACCACTCCTCTTCCTTCTGTGAAGTGCAGATAATCCTTGTCATTTTGCCCAGCATTGCCAAGAGGGTGTGAAAACAAGCAATAGCATGTCTCTAAAGGCCTTGCGGAAAATAACTAGTTACACATACACTTTCCGGTGCTTTTCAGGAATTTGGAGAAAAAGTATGACTCCACATAAGGCAAGTGGACAGGTTCATGTCTTCCCCTGAGAAAGTTTACCCCCTTTACCCCGGGTCTGCAGTGGTTCCCCCTAATAGTCATTTCTCCACTCTCCTTTAGCATTTCTATTTTAGGGACTACTTAGACATATCCAGCTTTGTCTTTGTGCACATGTTACGTTTGGAGACCGTGGGTTCCTTTACCTGAGTATCTGGGTCTCTTTCACCCACCTGCTGGCAAGAAGGAAATGCACGGTATTATGGATGGCTGTTTATTTTTTCTTCTTTCTTGTGATATGGAAGTCGGTGGTATCATTCGTTTCCAAATGCCCACAATGCCTACAAGGCATGTGCTGACACAGGAGCACCCGACTTCCCGTCCTGCAAATGCCTCCTGGGGGAGAACCTGCCTGCCCGGCATTCCTATTTTGGCTTCTAACGGATGAAACAAAGGCTAACAGAGGTCTAAAGAAGCTACGCGCACTCACAGAGCCATTGCAGTGTACTTACCGTGCCCATCCTCTGTGTAGACCAGTGGTGTTTCCGTCTATGCTCTGAAGAAAGACCTCAGAGTCTGATGAAAGTGGGGGTAATGGGGAGCCTAACGTGGTAAATAAGGGGACTCCAGGCCTCCTCTCCACCTCTTTCTGAGTGACTCTATTGTAATCTGTTATATATATTGAGGTCTGGCCGGATTGCATTGTATAGAGCCCTGCTCAGAATGAGTTTGATAAGCACTGATATAAAGTCCGCCGGAGAATACTCAGGGTGCGTAGCGTCGGAGAGCAGCAGCCTTTAGCCACCACGGCCCGGCTCCCCAAGGACAGGCAGGGCAGCTCTGACTGTTGGGCAGTCTGCCAGCCCCCTTTCTCAATTCTCCAAGCTCTTAAAAACAAAAAAGAAGAGGAAGAGGAAGAGAAGGAGGAAGGGGATGGGGGAGAAGAAGGAGAAGTAAAGAAAAAAAAGAAATCTTTTCCCCCGTGTGTCCAAATTGCTCTGAACAGATGAAAAGGAACCAGGCTGACAGGTGCCTGTCCCCTGAGACAGCAGCCCAAACCCAGGCCTAACCTGAAATACTCCGATGGAAAATAGTGTGCAGGTTTTGAGTGATGTTCCCCCAGTGGCTCTTGCTCTAGAGACTAAATGAACACACACTATTTCCACCCCATTTCCTTAAACTGGCCTCTGTGCTAGGCGTAATGAAACCTGTTGAAAAAGAAAGGACCATTAGCTTGGGGAGAAAATTATTTTAGTTGCGTAAGGCATCCTGTCTCTGAAAAATAGTCAGGCGGGATGTTCAGGCCAAAGTCTGTGTCGTTCATTTGAATGCCATTAGAAGGCCCATGGGTTTCCTGATATTTCTTCATTGTACGTATTTTATATAATCCTATACACAACTTTGTTATAATTTTTAAGCTCTCTCTCTGGTGCCTTACGTTCACTGACCAGTTCAACCCTATCACCACTGTACTGTGTCACCATCAGCCCCAACCCTCCCCTCAAGTTATCCTTGTCTCCTTTAGTTTATACTATTGTGTCAATCTCCAGTGACCTCTGTCCTTCAACTCCACCTGTCTAAATCCTAGTTTATTGGCAAGAGCTCCGTCTTTTTTTTTTTTTAATTTTTTTTCAACGTTTTTATTTATTTTTGGGACAGAGAGAGACAGAGCATGAACGGGGGAGGGGCAGAGAGAGAGGGAGACACAGAATCGGAAACAGGCTCCAGGCTCCGAGCCATCAGCCCAGAGCCTGACGTGGGGCTCGAACTCACGGACCGCGAGATCGTGACCTGGCTGAAGTCGGACGCTTAACCGACTGCGCCACCCAGGCGCCCCAAGAGCTCCGTCTTTTGAATTAGATAGATATGGGTTTATATCTGAGCTCTCGCACCTTGGACAAGTTACTTAATTTCTTCAAGCCTGTTTCCTCATCTGGAAAATGGGGGTAATAATTGGACCCCACCCTCCTACTAGAGATTCAGTGAGGTCACTTATGCACATCTTCTGGCCCATATTGCTGCTCATTAAATGACATTATTGTTATGCCTCATCTTGCAAAACACAATTAATCTGCCACTCCTTCCTTTGTGCCTCTCCTGATGCAGCCCGAGAGCATCCTTCCCTTTTCTTGAACTGTATCCATTTAGCATTTAACCAGGCACTAATATGTGTTCATTAAGTCAGTCAGCAAATGTTTATTGTATGCCTGGTATGTGATGGGCACAGTTCCAGATGCAGGGGTAGGGTGGGAGTAGAGAGGTACACGTGAGAGGAGGGGAGAGGGTGGGGCTGGAAGAGGCACAAATTCAGTTACTGCTTTTAAGCACTTTATTTTCTAGTAGAGAAGATGCTCACGTACACAGGTAAGTAGAATCCAAGGAACGAAGTGGTATACTATTCAAGGAAGGTGCAACTGGACATGTGGCTGGAGCACTGTGGATGCTGGGCAATGAAAGAGAAAGTTCTGGAAATAGCAGCCCTCATTCTTATTGTTAACTTTCCCTGTTGGCTGATCTCTCCTGCTAACTTATCCCTGTGTCTCCCTAAGGAAGAGTGGGGGTAATTCTTTTATCTTCCATAGAGCATCCCAGAGTACATCATGGGTTCTCAGCATATGCATTGCTATGAGACACTTCTGTAAAGTGTTCATAGTAAATGGAATAAAGTGTTTTCAACACGCCCCAGGAAAGACCACCTATTCGTCTGTTTCATGGAATTGCAAGAGGAGAAAGGGAGTGCACTGTAACTCAATATGTGAAAGTGTTAAAATGACTGAGCCCAGTTTTTAAATTTTTTAAAATTTTATTTATTTTGAGAGAGACAGAGTGCGCATGAGTGGGGGAGGGGCAGAAGGAGACGGAGAGAGAGAGAGTCCCAAGCATCGCCATGAGATCATGACCTGAGCCAAAACCAAGAGTCGGACACTTAACCAACTGAGGCACCCAGGCACCCTAGCCTAGTGTTTTAAATGAATAGATAAAAAATAAATTCTTCTCCTTGAACCTTAAAGATCATCGGGCTTATTTTAAACAAACAGCAGTTGTGTTGGGGATTTGGGTATTAAACTGAGCATAGGGCTCATTGCACATCCCCCACCCCCCAGCCCATGATATTACAGACAGGCTCAGGAACCACTTCCGGGATGCCCTTAACCCCACTAGCCGCTTTATTTTAACCCACTACTGGTCCCTGACTTTCCAAACCTAGTGTCTGGGAAATTGTGCCTGATGGTGCCTGTGGTCAATGTCAGAACCATCTCGTTTCTAACCATCTAGCCATAGCAGATACTGCCAGGCCTGTTGGAAGTCAGATCCCAACCCCCCATCTCAGCACGTGATCCCCTTCCTCCTCTTGATCTTCCTCTCCCCCTCACCTCACAGTAGTCCTTAAGTTCCTTAACTGAGTCTCTTAGTGAATAGTATATCCTCTTTTTTTTTTTTTTTAATTTTTTTTTCAACGTTTATTTATTTTTGGGACAGAGAGAGACAGAGCATGAACGGGGGAGGTGCAGAGAGAGAGGGAGACACAGAATCGGAAACAGGCTCCAGGCTCTGAGCCATCAGCCCAGAGCCTGACGCGGGGCTCGAACTCAGGGACCGCGAGATCGTGACCTGGCTGAAGTCGGACGCTTAACCGACTGCGCCACCCAGGCGCCCCAGTATATCCTCTTTTTAAGGCAGATTCCAATGACTTGGAACTTGTCCTAATCGAGACTGAGGTAGATTTGACAAGCAGCAGTGGAGAATAAAACACAGAGGGTGGAAAGACTGGAGGTCTAGCCTCAGATCTGATCCTCACTGACTCTGCCACCTTGAAAAAAATCACCCCCTGAAGCTCCATTTTCTGTGCTGTTCAATGAAGGGACTGGTTTTGCTGACTAAAGTAGAAACAAATAGCTGGGCAACTCCCCATCACCACTATCCACACAAATAATGGAAACAAGAGATCCTTCCCAGGTAATTCACTACCACAGCATTTTAAGGGTGGTGACCTGGGAAGATGAGTTTTAAAGTGGGGGGGGGGGGGAGTAATTCACATCTCCCAAGCTCGTGTTTATAATGGTCTATTAAGAACACATTTAAACGAAATGGCCTAATTCTGTAGTCTTCTACCCAGGACAACAGGCCAGTTCCATCAAAGTGGTTTTCAAATAGGGCCATAAGCAAACCTCTTTCAGGGAAACCCAAAGCCGCTTTGCACAAAGCAGAAAAGTGGAGTTTTCTCCTAATACATTTAAAAATGGTCACTTCACCATTGCCAAACTTCATTACCACTCCTCAGAGCTAAAGCTTCGAGATTAATGATCCTAATCCCAAAGAGAAGGCAATGAATGTTAAAACAAAAAAAAATCACCAACACATGCTATTTTCTACTCTGCATTCTTTGAGAATTAATGTAAATAATACTATTACAACATGTTTCAAAATAAAGGATGGAGTTTTCCAATTGTCTAGTAAAAAAAAAAAAAACTTCCAAGACCGAATCCCCAGAGGAAGAAAAAAAAAAAACCCGAGTTTAAATCATTAACACCACAAATCTCTGATAATTGTGGAGTGTTTGCAAGTGCCTTAATCAGGATGGCATGTCTGAGTGGCCCGTTTTAATTTGATCACACTGATTAAGTTTCTGTAAGCTAATACATGTCGCATCTCCAATTCAATTAAATGAGAGTCTCCTGCCATTACCAGATATTACCAAAATGCCTTGATGGGTGAAGACTAGGCTTGGTATTTTCAGTTGCTACTGACTTTCTGATTATATAATCCTGTATTAAATGAAATCAATGAAAGCTCAAATGAAACTCAGCAAACTTAAGGAGCAAATATGTTTTCCCCATACTTGGGGTATATTTTCACCTTGAGGCGTGGAGTGCATTAGTTGGAACTCATTGATTACTGTTAGTGATAAATTTTACAGGGCTCTCTCCCCTCATACACCAGTTCCTAGAACAGTCTATCCTGTTCGAAGGCACTGTAAATGTGGGTGATGAATAGGCGTTCTTTCTATTATATATGTATTTTACTTGTGCCTCCTTGGGCTGTAGATAAGAGTTATCTTATGTAAATGCAATTGCTTTGTGAATGTAAATGCCTATTGGGTCATCGATCACCCAGGAGATGGAGGAAACAGAACAATGAGGGGAGGTGTGAAAGAAACTATCTAGGGACCCGAATGAAGAAAATTGCTAAGTGCGTAAGGGATTGAATCTATGAAGCTGGAGACTCTGTGGAGGGGGCTGGGATGGAAAGAATAGCTTGGAAGCTCCTAGGGGAGGAGCCATCAGCCGAGCCATCAGCCCAGAGCCCGACGCGGGGCTCGAACTCACGGACCGCGAGATCGTGACCTGGCTGAAGTCGGACGCTTAACCGACTGCGCCACCCAGGCGCCCCTCATTCATGACTAATCTTGAGGTGACATGATAAAAGAGAAGGCGCCTAAGAGAGCCCTCCAAAGGTCTTGCTTTCTTGAGGTCCTGAAGACCGATGGCTGCAAGAGAAATGGGCACACTTCTTGTGGGTTTGGAGCAAGAGGCACTGAAAAGAAAAGCTCCACTAATTCACCGGGATCAGGGCACTATGGCTGCCTGTCTTCCGCCTGTCCTCCAAAGCCTTCCCGCTCTCAGCAACTCACAGAGGCTTGGAGAGTCTTATCTGAAAATAGCCCCTTGGGGGTGACAGTCACTTGTCTCACTCTGGAGGAAGAGGCCACTTGAATAGCCCTAGCAGCACCCTCGAGTCTTTGGGTGTGATCGGCAGGCAGGCAAGTCTGGCAGCGATCACTGGGAGCCCTCTGGGTGGGAGCGCCCCTGCAATTTGTTCAGGATATGTTAGGTCCCTTTTATGGATTCTGGATTTCAAAACCTTCTGCAAGCCAAATGTGTGAGTCACAGAGCAATAGAGCCCTCTAAATCAATTTGTAAGACGTCATGAAGATAAACAAAGGGGGAAAGGCTTTCTATTCTTGAGCCACTTTTTTTTCCCCTATGCCGCCCGCTTCCAAAAAGAATTTGAAGTGACTTCCAAAAGGCTTTCTTACTCATGCCTAGGAGTATTGAAGCACTGTTTCTTAAAGTTGAGTGTGTGTGCATCATATAAACAGACACGAATTATTATATAAGGACATGAATATATCTGGGATCTCTTGATTTATACAACAGGGAAACCTTGGGGGAATCATTAGGTGAGTGCGGTGTTGGGGCACTTACTCTGTTCTTCCCTGGGTATCTTTGGGGTCCCCCCCCCCTCAGTATCTGCAGTCTCCAAACAGTGCCCTTTCTCCCGTGGAAAATTTTCCTGTGTATCCCATACCTGGAAGGATATTTATTTACCTTCTAATAAAGCACGTGCTAATAAATATGAGCTAGTGATTGTAGGAAGCTTAATATGTCAGTTACCTTAATGCACAGAGGATTTCCTGCAATGATAGAGATTTGGAGACAGAAACCGTGCTGTAAGAGCGGGCCCCAAACCCTAAAGAGCATACAGCCTAGTTCCAGACCCTCCAAAAAAATCACATGTGTAAAAATTCAGGGGAAAAAGTCATGTGCTGACTCTGAGTGCACTTGGGGCTCGGAGAAGGGAAAGAGCAAGGTCATTTGGATGGAGCCCCATGCAACGTAACAGACTCTCGGTGGTGCCCAAATGGTGAAGGACGGCTGTGAGAGGATAGGAGACATCACCTCTGACAGCCCTTCATCCCTGACACCCCTGACGTCACCTCTTCCTTTTTATTCTATGGTGTCCCCCCTCTGTGCTTTTTGCTCTCCCTTTATCCTTTCTTGTCCTTACTGCCCCTTGGCTTCCCTTTCTTTCCCTCCATCTTCTCTACCTCTCAAGACTTCTACTTCCCTGATTCTGTTTTTCTGAGGAGTTCCATTTGCTCCCCTATCTCTCAATCTCCCTCAGTCAGTTGGCTGATCAGCTTAAATAAGGCCTAGAGGGGAGCAATGGGACCCAGGAACCCCGAATATGGGTACCCGTAAAGGTTAAGCCTGGGGGGGTAGGCAGGCTCTTTGCCAAACTGTCTTTGGCACCCATCTCTCTGCCTCCCCCCACCCTTGACCTTAGCCTTGCCCCTCTAGCATCTGTTCAACCACTGTTAGGAAATGAATGAAGATAAGAAGCTAGGTGCAGGAAGCTTCAGGCAGGGGTGGGGACAAGAAGAGAGTGCTTTGTAAATATTAAAAACAAGTTTTGCCAAGAGCTTCAAGAGGACAAGAAAGCCTTCCTACCACAGGTATGGGGACACAGGAAGAATCCAGGCCACATATCTGACCAGAAAGAGAGGGCCTCTCGAAAAACAAAAACAAAAACACAACAACCACCTACATAAGGCATTCTATAGCCTTGTGTTTGAGGTTTGAATCCCAGCTCTACCTCTTACTACCTTTGGGAGAGTTGCCCAACTTTTCTGTGCCTCAGTTTCTTCATCCATAGAAAGAGGGTGGTATTACTATCATCTGCCTCATAAGTGGTGATAATAGTTAAATGAAGTACCACATGTTAATTGCTTAGACTCGTGCCTGCTACAGAGTAAAGGGTCAGTGTGCCCTTGCTGTAATTGAGTATGGGAGCTCGATCCATGGGTCCGACTTACACCTTTTGTGCAAAATGTTTTTCTGAACACCTAAAGAAACTGACCCAAGCTTGGCTAGGGAACCGCTCTAAGCCATTCCCGATATCAAGGGCAGTGGCACCTGTCCCCGTGGCCCCCCCCCCCCCCCAGAACCACACAGTTTGAATGTGTACTGCTCCTGGGTCTCAATAGATAAGGACCAACCAGAAACTGCCCGTAACCTAGCCAAACCTGACTCTGGATGGACAGCTCCCTCACTATGGTCATAAAGATCATCCATGCCCCTCAGCTCAGCTGATTCCAACATTTGATTTCAGAATGAAAAATGCAATCATCAGTTTTTTTATTTTTATTTATTAAAAAAATTTTTTTACTGTTGATTTTTTATTTTTGAGACAGGGACAGAGCATGAACAGGGGAGGGGCAGAGAGAGAGAGGGAGACCCAGAATCTGAAGCAGGCTCCAGGCTCTGAGCTGTCAGCACAGAGCCCGACGCGGGGCTCAAACCCACGGACAGGGAGATCATGACCTGAGCCGAAGTCGGACGCTTAACCGACTGAGCCACCCAGGCGCCCCTGCAATTAGTTTTTAAAGGTGGATAGCTCCAGGGGCGCCTGGGTGGCGCAGTCGGTTAAGAGGCCGACTTCAGCCAGGTCACGATCTCGAGGTCCGCGAGTTCGAGCCCCGCGTCGGGCTCTGGCCTGATGGCTCAGAGCCTGGAGCCTGTTTCCGATTCTGTGTCTCCCTCTCTCTCTGCCCCTCCCCCGTTCATGCTCTGTCTCTCTCTGTCCCAAAAATAAATAAACGTTGAAAAAAAAATTAAAAATAAAGGTGGATAGCTCCAGAGACTTGGTCTTCCTAGGCCATTTAACACTGAAAAGCGTACCTAGAAAGGAAGAAAGAAATGCTTTCGCGCAAAAATATGGAGAGCAAATTTAAAATGTAAGCAGGTATAGGACGCTTGGATTTTTCTATTGTAAGTCTTCAACTTGTAGCTCTGCCTATTATTTGCCTCTGCCTTTTGTGGCTGGCTGACGATTCCACAAAGGAGGTGAATTGTTTTTTTTACCTCATTTTTCTCGATTCTTTCTCATGTCTTTAACCTGGTGGCACGCGAAAACACAGCTCCAGCCTCCAACCCGAGACGAAATCAGAAGGCTCGGGCCATTGGTTTGTCTTAGAACCAGAGACTTGGTCTGGTCAATGGAGGTTTCCTTGTGAATGGCAAACAGCTAACTGGCACAGCCATTACGGTCCCGGAGCCTCGGGAGGGGTTCTCAGAAGGAACGAATGTTTCCTTAAAAGATCTCAAAATGTGTGTGGGGTAACACATATTTTATCATAGTTATTCTGGCTCTGTAAGTGCAATGAAAATGTTAGCCTTGGCATATCAATCGTGTTTTACAGATGACTGTAATTTCCTGAATGTCAAAACTCCAAATTTTTCTACTAAGCAAACTTTTCAGTGGCAAAACAGATTGCCTCCATAATGTATCACTGTGGGCAGGAAAAATGAAATCTTTATGCACTGTATTATGAATCAATGAGGCATTGAGATTCTTGGAAGGGTGAGTGGACTCTGGAAAATGAAAAACTGCCGCTATCCCGTCTCTACGAACCACTGCTCAGGGGACGGAGGCTTCAGCGGCATTCAGCGTGTGGGCCACAGAAATATCGGCTTCAAGTTGAAACCAGTTAGTGTCTTCGCCTGCATCTTGATGGGGTAGATGTCACAATAAATACAGTGTGTGTCGTGCCATTTAACAAACCCTCCCAACGTGACTCCCTTTGCTTCTGGGATAACGGCTCTGTGGGGTTATTGGTAAAGGGAGCCGAAGAGGATTGCACATTTCAGTAAGAGAAAAATAATATTAAGATCAAGTAATTGTGGGATGCATACCCAGGTGTCCCGTGCAGTGCTAAGCACTCTGCATGGAACATCTCGCTGAGAAATCACAACACTGTGAAATGGGTGCTTACAGATGAGGAAACCCAGACTTAGAGTGCTTAAGTGATTTGCACGAGGTTATATAATCTGGGGCAGGCTTCCAGAATTCTCTGACTCCAGAGACGGAGCTCTTAACTACGAGGCATTTATCAATGGCTGGCTGTTTCTCAAGATCTAGCCCTGCCCTCTTCCCGCGGTGCCCACAGCCTTGGAGGGAAGAGAACACTTAGACAGGAATACCTTACCTTACAACGTCAGATGAACAGGGTCCCCGGAGAGTCCACATAACCCTTGTTGGAGGGTCAGAGGAAAGCATGGCCGCGTCGGCTGTGGGCATCAGGAGGAAGGAAGCCTGGAGAAGACAGCCCTCCAGCCCTATCTGAAGAGACAGGGAGCGAGGACAGGTGACGGGGGTGCCTGGTGGGGGCAGCATAGGCAACGGCGTGAGGCACAGGGACAGGACTTTGGTGTGTCGAGTGTGGGGTCAGGGTGCAGGAGGGGGCGGCGATACGATGGAAGATACGACTGGACCAGTAACTTAGCCGTAAAGAGTGGACATTATTCAACTGAAAAGCAGTCTGCTAATTTTCTCTGCAAAGCCTGTGCTTTACCCTTTCTATTTTTGCTTCCCATTTACTTTTAAACCAGCAATTCCTGACAGGTCCTCAGCCCCAGCAAAATTATAAGGCAGCCAAGTTTGCCCTCGGTGTCCTCAGTTTTTGTTCTTAGCCTCCTTCTCCTTCCTCAGAGCTCGGTGCCTGTCTCTATACGTGCTCTGCACAGCCCTCCCGCCTTCTCAATGCAGGACCTGATTATCGAACCCTGCCCCACCTAAATGACTGCTAAATACCTTAATGGCTTATGACCCTCTAGCCTTAGCCCCTGCTCCCCGCCACACACAGAGAGGGCAGATCCTTAAGCCAAAGGAGTGAACTGTACATTGTGGTTTCCTGGCCAACTGTGAGAAGGAGAGGGTGTGCTCCCCAGCACCCCTGAAAATCTTGCCACCCCGCAAGGCTGGCCCCAGTTGCACGCCTGGCAGGATGTTGCAGAAGGCAACATTCCTTTCACTCTCGAATAAATGAGCAGAGTGGCACAGGGTAACAAAACGAGTCCGGATGTCTAGACGGGAGTTTCAGCCATATGTAACTTGATCACTTACCGGCTGGGTGACCTTTCACCTCTGCGCACTAATATCTGCATCTGTGCAATGGGCTGGCCTGCTGCGAGGCTCTAACGAGAGAAGGAGAAAATGTGCCTTGTTAAAAAATCTTCGTTGTGGAGAACTTTTTTAGAAGAGGACAAAGAGGGTGTTATGCCTTCAAAACAGTTTGGCATAATAGCTCTTTAATCCTTGAAAATGAGCTGAGAAATAGAAATATTTCACATTATTTGAGAACCTCAAAGGTGACTCACTTGTGGCCTCAACTATGCTTTTACACTGAAGATGTGGCAACACTCGCGTCTCCAAGAGGTATCTGCCCATGTTTCAACTGTCAACACGTTCTTCCCAGCATGCAGAAGGTGAAGGTCGATGTGTTCTGGCCCACACGTTCCTCGTAACACCGTGACTTGTGAAACGTTAAATGGAAAGGGCTGGGGTAGGGGAACAACAAGATTTCAAAAATAGCTTTAGGGAAATCAAATCTTGTTCTAACTTGGTGTGTTCCTGACTGATTCATGACTCCGAAAAGGAGAAGAAGTTTGATCAAAACTGTCGCCAAATGGCCTCATGTTTTTAAGCTTATTTATGTATTTTGAGAGAGAAAGAGAGAGAGATCGAGCAGGAGGAGGGGCAGAGACAGAGGGGGAGAGAGAGAGAGAATCCCAAGCAGGCTGTCCACCGTCAGCACGGAGCCTGACGTGGGGATCGAACCCACGAGCCGTGAGATCATGACCTGAGCCAAAACCAAGAGCCGGTCGCTTCAGTGACTGAGCCCCCCAGGCGCCCCCCCCCCCCCAAATGGCCTCATTTCAAATACCTGTGCTTTCTTCGAACAGAAAGGATCAGGCATCCTGATCGTGACTTTCCCCTGCACCCGGTGGCCAGTCACCTTACCAGATGGGGTTTCAGGAGGGCCTCCCTCCCCTTAGCGCTAGCCCTGCTAGAGAGGACATGGCATGGCTCCTCGGGATGCCTCTCTAAAATGGACATCCTTCCGGTTGATGCCAAAGGGCAGACACCTTGATGAGAAGGAGTTTCTCTAAGCACTTTCTTTCTGGATCTAAGATTTTGAGCAGTCGAAGCAGAGAGGGTCTGGCAGGGAAAGGCTAGAGGAAGGGGAGGTGCAGGACGGGGGATGGAGAAGGACAAAAGTGGGACGAAAGCAAAAGTGCGATTTCAGGGTTCGGCAGGGAAGTGTTTGAGGGGAAGGGGCCTTGTCTACGCTTCAGTGGCTTTGTGTGTGTGTGTGTGTGTGTGTGTGTGTGTGTGTGACAGTCTCTCCCAGCTGGGGAAGGCCGACACTGGGGCCTGAGGAGCTGCACGTAGGAGAGGGCAAAAAGGAGCATCCTGGCCAATTCCGAGGCTTCACGGTAGACCTTCCATAATTGACCCCACCAGCCCGTGCTCCCGTAAGGTGCTGGGCCCAGTGCTGAGACAGACGAGAGATGCCAGCTAGGATTGACCTGCACAGAATACACAGCCTGGTTGAAAAGAGAACACAAGAGAAATGGACTGTTCAGCTATCCACTGGGGGCTTAACGGGCAGCAGAGAAGAGTGAAGAAAACACCAAATTGGGAGTTTGGAGACCTGGGTTCTGGTCGTAGACCCACTGTTGACTAGGAAGTCACTTCCTTTGAAGTTCAAGTTCCTCATCTGGAAAACGGTAGTTCTGGTTTTTGTCCCGTATGCCTAAAGGGATTGTGTGAGGAACTAAAAATATCAGAACGGTGAGCCATTCATCATGTCACCTGAAACTTCCGATTGTTATTAACCAGCCCCCCCTCCTTCCTTCCTGCTTTCAGTGATACCCATGATTCTCTTCAGATGACCTTTCTAAAAAATCACTATGGGAAGGGGAATATCATTTAGAGCAATCATCTGTGGCCTTAAGTCCAACTTCCTGTGAGTCACTATCTCAGAGAGTTAACCTCAGTGCCGGAGAGAAAAGCCAAACCAGGAGGGAAAGCTGTGTACGTGACTCATGCAATGTGTAAGTGACTCTGACTCCCCACTGTCACGTCTACAGAGTGAATGATTAACGGAAGGGTCCGAGGGTGGTGCCACCCTCAAGAATTTGCCTTAAGTTGGCAAACCCGAGTCAGACATCTCTCGTAGTCTGAGCATTGGCTTTGAGTCCTTCTTTGTGGCTTTCAGACCTCGCAGTAGAAAGTAACTGAGCATCTGCCAGAGGGCCTGCCTTTTCCTGAAGCTGATTCCTGTTTGTCAGTCACCTTGAGCATGGTATGTTGAAAGCTGGGCAAGGAGTCGGACACGTGGTTTTGGATCGCAACTCTGCCACAGACCGGCCGGGTGACCCCAGACGAGCCCGTATCATTTATCTGTGGGCCTGGGTGTTCCCGATGGTGAAACAGTTGGACCAAGCGACCTGTCCAAGAGGCCTGCCAAGCCCCGCTATTCTGTGCCAGATATGGGTCTGTTGGCCTCCATCTGTGCGTGACTTCCAGTGGCTCCCTTTACAGGGGCTTTGCCTCTCAGCAGGTGGGCTGGTTTACACACGTGGGACATGGCCCTCGCCCATGTGGAGGGCAGCACAGAGCTCAGCCTATACGTGGAGGCAGGGACCGAGGACTCAGGCTCCCTGCTCGGTGAACTTCCCACCGTGACCAGATGGCCTGACTCCTTCTCAGAAAAACAGGTCCCCATTTTGCACGAGATGGCGCTTGCGAAGTGCCATTTAAGAAAGAAACAAAAACAAAAACAGAGCTTCTACTCTGTCAAAAATTGGGGGACGTTGACACTTTTACCAGCCAAACTGGAACCATGACTCGTATATGACAACATATACAGCTGTTTGGTTTCACGAGCTTTTAAGTTTTCCCACTCCGTCACATTGTGGATGGGTACAAAAATATCTTGCTCTAGGACCCAAGACATTCCAGTGTGATACTCACTTGTAACCTGCAGGAGCTGGGGAGCGGTGTGGAGGGCACTTGGTCCCCTGGCCCCCCAGGGTACATTCTCTTTTTGCCTGAAAGCAGAAATACAGCCAGCGGTCCAAAGTCTCTGGCCGCCACCACGGAAAACAAACCCATGACAGGCACCAACCTAACAAATTATTTCCTTCAAAATAACTCCTTCTACTCAGGCAGGATCTTGGCGTCTTCGTGACCCCTTCCTGGAGCCACTCCAAAGTCACATCAGATTCTTTGTCAGGTAGAGAGGTTGGGGGGTGGGGGTTGGTGAGTTATTTTTCCATTCCCAATGTTATCATTATAAAGAAACCAGGCCATGCCTGGTGCTGTAGAGAACACTTATTTCCACAATAATTGTGCCTTTTGCAGCCTGAGTACCTGCAGAAAAAAACTCTCCCAGGGGAAGGGAGGCACGTCCCTGCCAGTCCTGGAAATTCTGAATGACTCCGATTCTTTACAGTTGAAATGGTTAAGGAGATTTGCTCCCCCTCCCCCCCCAAAAGCGAGGGTTTGTACTTCATCTCTCTCGGCACCTTAAAACAATATTAGAGCTCATGAAAACCAACCCGGGGCTCAAGAAGGGCAGCTTTCATTTAGGGGGAAACTTTCCCCCTGTGCTGTTCTGGAAAATAGCACAATGCTGAGAGCAGCCATTTATCTTGACTAGTTTTCCTCTAACGATCTCTCCAAAGCACACTCGAGGTGCCTGCCTCCCAGACAGCACGTGTACGGCAGGCGCAGGCGAACGAGTGCAGCCGGTTACAGCCTGCTCAAAATGACCCTAAATGATATTTAGTGACCGTCTACCCGGTGAAAAAGCCCCGTCACTTGACTCCTTGTCCTCGTGGAGGCCCCTAAAGAAACGATGCAACGTGTGTCTGGATTTCTCACAATCTGGGAATGGCGAGGGAGCTGGCGGTAGAAAGGTCACCGGCTGCAGCCCCGGCCCCCACTTCTCATGCGCCCAGCTCCCTCCCTAAGGCGCGGTCTTGGGCCCACAGACCCCACGAAATCAGCACCTCCTTTCCCATCCTGGCATATTCGACTACCTCCTACTCTACGCTTCCTGCTCTGGCCGGGTCAGTCGTGCCCTTGCCCGTGTGCCTCTGGAGGCTGAGCTCAGTGCCCGGGCCCGAGTGAGGTTGTCAAAGCCAGGGAGAGCCCACAGGCGGGAGACTCGGACCGCACTGGCAGGGAGGATGCAGAGACCAAAGAGGGCATCAACCAGGGCAGTGGGCAAGAGTTTGGGCTCAGGGGATGCCCGGATGGCTCAGTCGGTTACACTTCTGTCTCTTGATTTCAGTTCGGGTCATGATCTCATGGTTGTGAGATCAAGCCCCACATTGGGCTCTGTGCTGGGTGTGAAGCCTGGCTGGGATTCCCTCTTTTCTCTCTTCCCCTGCCCCGACCCCCACATGATCTCTCCCTCTCTCTCTCTCTCCCATTCTCTCTCTCTCTCTAAAAAAAAAAAAAAAAAAAAAAAAGAGTTTGGGCTCAGGAGTCACGCAGACCTGCCAGACAGTCACTAACTAGCTCTGTGATTTTTGTATAGTTAAATAACATCTTTTAGCTGAATACCCTTACCTGTATACTAACAGCAACAACGATAATAATAGTAACAACTTGATCGCTAGCTAGATAGCTAGCTAGACATCCTCATTTTCATCTTCATTCAGACCCTACAAGTTTCCCTCAGGCTATGCATGAGAAATAGGGGAGCACAGAGAGGTTAAGTTATATGCCCAGGCCCACACAGCTACTAATTGCAGAGCTGGAATTTGAATTTGAATTTGAATTTGAACCCAGACAGTCTGGCTGTGGGTAGAATAACACTGTCCAGCAGAAATACAATGTCAGTCCCATTTGTCATGTTAAACCTTCTAGTAGCCACGTTGAAAGTGAGAAGATACAGTGAAATTAAATGTAATATATATCCTAATTGACCCAATGTATCAAAAATAGATCATTTCCACAATGCAATCACTGTAAATACCAATTCATCACTGGGATATTTTCTCTTGCCCTCAGTCCTGGTAATCTTTAGTCTGCTTGAAAACACTAAAAGTGCTACTTCTTTTGGGCTAGCCACGTTTCAAGAGGCTCAGCAGTCACAGGTGGCTACAATGGACAGACCCTCTTCATCATTTCACAAACTGTGCCCACAGTTGAAGGAAGGCGTTGGCACCCGTGTGGTGGGGTGCCGCGAGAAATCATCTAGCGTAGGGCCTGGCACACTGCGGGCCCCCTTTGAGTCAGAGCGCTTATTAGTATCCCCTCTGCTGTGCTGTTTGCTCGTGTCAGAACGTCTCCAGTCCTCCACACATCACACCTGCTTAAATTCTTTCGCTCCCTTAGGGCTCAGTCAGCTTTCTCCTCCTCCGCTTCCTCCTACACAAAGCCTTCCTTGATGACTATCACATACGATAAACTGTCCTCTCTGACTCATTTTGCACCTAGGCTCTGTATGACACAATTAGCGCCTCGCTGTGTTCTGCCCTTCTCCCCCCCCCCCCCCCGCACTGAATGGTGCTTCTGTCTCCCCAACTACATGTTAAGTTCTTTGAGAGCAGAAGCCCATATACATATGGCTGCCTTGCTACTGCTCTCACAGCTTCCCTTGTGGCAACTTCTCAATCCCCCAGAGATGGTACACTCATTGTGGCTCAAGTAAGCATATGCCTTGCAATGCAAGGCCAAGCTCCCCACCTCCAGGGCTAAAAGAACACCATATCGCCAACTTGTGCGTGCCTGTTCCTGAATTGAATGTCATGATGGTACCATGTTTTCTTATATTTTTTTTTAATGTTGATTTATTTTTGAGACAGAGACAGAGCATGAGCAGCAGAGGGGGAGAGACAGAGAGAGAGAGAGGGGGAGACACAGAATCCGAAGCAGGCTCCAGGCTACGAGCCGTCAGCACAGAGCCTGACACGGGGCTCGAACTCATGAGCCGTGAGATCATGACCCGAGCTGAGGTCAGACGCTCAACCGACTGAGCCACCCAGTCGCCTCATGATGGTACCATTTTTATGACTTCCTGGTTGAGACCTCGGACCTGGGCTCTGTAGTGGACGTGCTTCCCAGCAAAAAAAGCAGGTCAGGAACAATAGAGCCTGAGGACAAGAGATACCGAAGGTGCTCATCTGAGGTGCACGACAGTAACCATGCCCGTCTCAGTGGCGCATTTAGACATTTCCCCAGCCTCCTCCTGTCGTCCAGGGGTTGACGCTTGCCCTGGCTCACCTCTGCCCACCCTTCTGAAAGAAGGAAGAGAGCCGACCCCTCTTGCCGGCTGCCTGGGATGGCGGCCCTCAGGCCATGACAGTTGACACAGGGATGCCACTTAGAAACACTCAGGGAGCTGAGAAGTAGCAGGCGGGCAGGGAAGGCAGGACGCGTGAGCTTGTTAATCAGTGGCAGAACCGGTCTCCACGTGTCGTGGGCAGCACACAACCCTTCACGGGGCGTGACACGCTGAACGAGTTTTTCTCTGAAACTTCTTGGCACCTCAGCAACACACTGAGTATTAATGAGCCGAGACTCACAAAATAACTTCAGAATGCAAAACATTTCAGGGCGCAGTGTAAGCTGCAGAACTTCTCATGCCGCCGCGCAACTGAGTGGACGCTGGGTGAAGGCTGGTAACCACGGGTCATAAAACCCGGAATTTCACATCTTGTTAAAGAACTCATTTTTCTCACTATTTGCAGAAGTCCTTAGATTTATGTACTTGGGAGCCTACTGGGCTTTGGGAAGGAAGAGAGCTAGATTTCTCTTAAAAAGAAGTAAATATCACCAGGACTTACCGCGTGAAGAATTTCACGTTGGGTTTGAATTTACAGACATTAGAAATCTTCTTTTCTTCCTTTTCAACAAAGCAGAAGACATCGTCTTGCTGCTTTGTGAAAGGAAGAGGAGAAGAACGGCTTAGCAAAACATCCTTCTGTCCCTTCTGGAAGGCAGGAAACATGGGAGCGGGGAAAAAAAGAGATTTACCAAAAAAAAAAATAATAATAATACTAAACACAAGGAAGACATGTTAAAAAGAGGCTTCAGTTAACCAAAGGAAAGAGATCATTTAATAGAGGTGTTAATTAAGCTATTCCTTTACATACATAGACCTGCTCCTTTGGGTGGTGTGTGAAGAATAAACAAGAAATCCTGTGCAAGCGAACTGAGTAGATTGGTGGGTGAGACCTTCAATTTCTTCCAAGTTGGTATTACACCCAGCAGGTGCTGAGGACTCTACTCAATCCATTCAAAGAAGCAGTGGAAGACATGGTAGTCTTAGCCATCAGTGGGCTCCTAAGGGGGTCTTGCTCCCTCCCTGCCACGGGTTGTCCAGGAGGGTCTGGCCTTGTCATGAGCCCACAGCTTCAATTTGAAGGGCAAAGGCAGACGTTCAGTGTCCAGATCACTTAGGTCTCCCTAGTGTCGGGAAGAAAATCAGATAAAACCATGACGACTGAGCCACAGGAGGGTCTCGACAAACGTACCAGAAACGACACATTTAAATGAGCGTCCACATAGTTCAAAGTACTCCCCTCTTGAAATCCCACTTTTTTCACGGCCACTGCTGATCACAGCGTTTACGGAACTCTTCTTTGGGGACTGCCAGCATGAGTCACCCAAGAAAAGCAGTTAAAATGGCGAGTCCAGGTCTTGAGGGATCCAATCCCGTCAGAGGCTTATGTGCCTTTGATTCAATTAACTCCACTTTGATTTACTCTGTGCTCACATATTAATGTTGTTTTTTTCTGAACGCCATTCCCCTCGCTTCGACCGAGCCGTTTACGTGCAGTAGGAGGATCCATGTGGTTGGTTTCAGCATCATTAACCGAGGAAGGAGATCAGACCTTCAATGTTGATGACTCATTGTCATATATAACTCCTACTGTTTGCACAGTGTACTGAGGGCCACCAACCATGGCTCACATTGTGCTACCACTCGTCATTACTCCAGGAACATGATGTGCAAAGGCTGAACTTAAAAAAAAAAAAAGTATGAAATTAAGCTACAGGTATAATAAAACGTCCACTCCTATTGATTTGGGCTAAGAATTTGTTTCCTTTCTTAAATTAACTTTTTATTGATCACTCCTGTGACCTTAACTTGTACAGTTTTGTTGGCCTTCTTCCATAAGAGAAATAGATTTGATATTTATTTTTCCATTGAGTGGTGCAAGAAGACCCTCGTTCATGAACCAGAGGCCTAAAAGGGAAACAGATGTTCACGGCATGAGCCTCATAGCTTTGCTCAGGCAGAGTTCCCTGGGATTTCCCAGGACAGAAATGGGCATCCTTTAGGCTTGTCCACAGAGTGCAGCGAGGGTCTCAGGCTTGCTCTTGGGCACCCACTTGGCTTGCCCATACTCTGGGCAGCCCCTGGGATCTCTGACTTGAAATCTCTGAAGACACATGCCTAAGATAGTGGATCACGGACTCAGGCATGCTTGTGCCCCAGAATTTCCTGGAGGGCTTCTTAAGACACACACTGCCATGGGACCCCTGGGTGACTCAGTCGGTTAAGTGTCTGACTCTTGGATTTGGCCCAGACAATGATCTCACAGTTTGTGGGTTCAAGCCCCGTGTCAGGCTCGGCGCTAAGAGTGCCGAGCCTGCTTGAGATTTTCTCTCTCCCTCTCCCTCTCTCTCTCTGCCCCTCCCCTGCTTGCTCACTCTCTGTCTCTCTCTGTCTCTCTCTCAAAATAAATAAATAAACTTAAAAAAAAAAAAAAAGACCGAGACTGCCAGGTCCCAGCCCCTGAGTTTCTGCATTCAGGGCTCAAGAATGTGCATTTCTGGGGCGCCTGGGTGGCGCAGTCGGTTAAGCATCCGACTTCAGCCAGGTCACGATCTCGCGGTCCGTGAGTTCGAGCCCCACGTCGGGCTCTGGGCTGATGGCTCGGAGCCTGGAGCCTGTTTCCGATTCTGTGTCTCCCTCTCTCTCTGCCCCTCCCCCGTTCGTGCTCTGTCTCTCTCTGTCCCAAAAATAAATAAACATTGAAAAAGAATGTGCATTTCTCACAAGATCCTAAGTGGTGCTGATGCTGCTGGTTCTGGAGCCACAACGTCAGTTTGTTGACAGAAGCAGAAGCCCTGGGTTTGGGTCCCAGCACTAGGATGTGAAGACTCCAGGTTCTGGAGAGAAATGGGCTCGGTCTGAGCACCCCTGATTGACTTGCTACATGACACCGGGGCAAATCACCTCTCTGTTAGTTTCTTCATCCTCACCATGAGAATAACAATATCCGATTCGTGGTCTAGATGGGTGTTGATGTGTAAGCAGCAGGCCCAAGCGCCCCCCAGCTCCTGGCTGTGCAGCTGGTATAAGAAGTGCCCTCTCTCAGCAGCAAACATCTCCTCCTCGTGAGGGTTATCCCGGGCCTGGTTTATCGTGCCATCGGGGAAACTGACGGACATGAAGCAGGATCTGCTAAGAATATCAGCCGTCAGCCCAGGAATACTTGCAGTTCCACTGATTCCCAAGGCCTGTCAGCGACTTGTGTCTTGTGGGCAAATCCGTGCTGCTCTCAGGGCCTCGATTTCCCCACCTCTAAAGTGAAGTGTGTGACTGAGATGATTTGCCATCTCAAAGGTTTCTTCTTGCTCTGGCCAAGTCTAGGATTCTGTGACTTAGGCCCTTATTGCAGGATAATCTGTTCAAATAAAAATGAAAAAATGGTACCCGTTTCTATCCACTTACTTTTAACATCCTTTAACTTTCCAGCTTTCTGTAACATTGGTCTGCGGCACACAGTCAGGGACAACGGCTAAGTGTAACTGGATGGCCTTAACATGTTCCATCACAGGTACAAAGTGGTATATCTGTTATTTAATACTGACATCTAGTGGCTTTTCCTTATCAAAGAAAAAGATGCCTTTCCTATTAGCTCATCCTAAGCTCTGCTGCTTCTGCTGCATCCATTCGACAATCCTTTATTAAACGCTTCTTTTATGTTAAACATTGTGCCGGACCCAGAGGAGCTTACACTGATGAATGATACCCAACCCCTGCTCTCCCAGAGCTCACAGTGCAGCGGGGGAAGCAGACAAATCACTGGACGATCCCAGCACGTAGGGATAAATGCTACAGCGGGCACAGCTGGAACAGAGGAATACCGGGGCAGTTCACTCTGCCCAGGAAGGTTGAGGAAGGTTTCACGGAGGAAGCAAGCTTACAGTTGAGTTTTTTTTTTTTTTAATTTTTTTAACGTTTATTTATTTTTGAGACAGAGAGAGAGCATGAACAGGGGAGGAGCAGAGAGAGAGGGAGACACAGAATCTGAAAACAGGCTCCAGGTTCCAAGCTGTCAGCACAGAGCCCGACACGGGGCTCGAACTCACAGACTGCGAGATCATGACCTGAGCCGAAGTCGGTCGCTTAACTGACCAAGCCACCCAGGTGCCCCTACAGTTGAGTTTCGAAGGCGTTTTCTGGGTAACTTAAACAATACACAGGCCAGGGGCACCTGGGTGACTCAGTGGGTTAAGCGTCCCAACTTCAGCTCAGGTCATGATCTGGCAGTTTGTGGGTTCGAGCCCTGCATCGGGCTCTGTGCTGACGGTGCAGAGCCTGCTTTAGATTCTCTCCCTCTCCCTCTTTCTCCGCCCCTCTCCCACTTCCGTGTGCTTTCTCTCTCTCTCTCTCTCTCTCTCTCGCTCTCGCTCTCGCTCTCTCGCTCTCTCCCTCTCAAAAGTAAATAAATAAACTTAAAAAAAAAATACACAGGCCATTCAAAAGAGTGGGCCTTCCATCCCCAAAGGAAAGGGGCCTGTCAGGTCATTGCCTGGGACCGATTTGGAAAACGAAACTACTTTTCCATACCTGGAGCATACAGAAAAGAGCAGGATTTTTCAGCTACCGACATTGGGAACTGGGTAACTTTTTGTCTGCACTGTAGGAGGTGTAGCAGGATCCCTAGACTCAATCCACTAGATGCCAGTAGCACATGCCCCCCCCCCAAAAGCTGCAACAACCAGAGTGTCTCCAAAGATTGCCAAATGTGCCAGACTCGGGGAGGGGGGGATGCAAAATCACTGATGGTTGAGAAAGGCTTGTGTAGAGGGAGCTTGATAGAAATAGGGCTGGAGAGAAAGAAAGGTGGCTGCCAGCCCCCACGACGCTGTGTGGGAGGAGCTTGGATCTGACGTGTTAGGTATCAGGGATTAAGAGGTCTTAGGGAATGACAGGTCAGACGTGTGCCATATGGGTGGGGGGTGGGCTAGGCGTGAGACCAGAGGCAGGGAGGCGGGCCAGGACCCTGCTGCAGTGACCCAGTAGAGAAATGATAAGGGCCTGAGCCCAGGCAGTGGTAGAAAGGATGACTTGAATGTTCCTAAGAGCTAGAATCAGCAGGACTTGGGGAATGTTCCCATGATGGTGGTGAGCAAGACAGGAGAGTCTGGGGTGGCCCCCAGGTTTCACGCTTTGTCGGTCGCTGTTGTTTCCACCGCTGCTTAGCAATGACAGCAAAGAGCTGGCCTAGACTCATAGAGGGTGGCAAACCTTTCATGTTGTTCTGCCTGTTCTGTGAGGCATCACGGGCACACGGACGGACCAAAGAGTGGTTATTAAATTCACCCGGGTAACCGATGGGAAGTCCTGACTCCAATTTAAAGATGTGATACCTGTTCATCTTAATTAAGTGACACATTTCGTCGCAAGATATCTCTGTCCCATTACCACTAACCGAAACAGGCTGAGTGTGATTTTCCTGGGGCTGAGCCATTTTAAATGGCTCAGTCATTTAAAATTAAATTGGTCCGTTCAGCGGCACCCTTCCAGTTAAGGTCCACGTGAAGGGAGATTTCCAGCAGCGACCACAGATCTGCTGTCCCCTGCATCTTGTCCTGTTTTGACCCATGTCTGCATACAGGCATTGCCAGAAGGAATAAGGAGATAGGGTGAAGATATTGGGGGTATGATCAGAATCCAGATGTGCTTTGACAGGCTTAGACCCACTCGAACAAGAAGAAATTAAACGGCCACAAGTAAAGGCCAGGATCAAGGTCCAGGATAAAGCAGATTGGATCTCAAAATGGTGTATGTGTAACAACAAATGAAAGAGTTCAGTTGACTGTGTGTCGGCGGTGAGGCGACATTAGAAGACATGGTGTGGAGAATGAGGGAGGTGACACTGTCCTGATGTGTCACTCGTCAGACTGTGCCTGGAGGGCGCATTCCGATCAAGTGGAACATATTCAGAAGAAACAAGCGGACACGGGGGCAACTTGAGGCAGTGTCCAGAGTAGTTGAAAACCATATTTAGCATAAAGAAGAGAAACCTCGAGGTACCTCGGGGGTATTTAAGTGCTGTCTTCGAGGCGTTGAAGCCACACGTGTGGAATTAAAAATCGATCCCTAAGTAGGCTGTCACGGTTTGAAACTAGTACTTTTTGGTGGCACTGCCACATCTTTATGTTAAGGCCACATCACCGTCGGAGCACTGTACCTGTCCATTCAGCTCTCTTGTTGGACGCCCCAGGGCACGTGAGGCCGGCCGTCAAAAACCCAAGGATGTCCTTAACCCTCCTCTTTCCTGTCCCCTGCGTTCATTTTGACACCGTGGTTTGCTAACTCTACCCCCTAAAAATGTCCCTAGTGTGTCCTCCTTCTTTTGTCTTGTTTTGTGCAGTGACCTCAGCTAGCTTCCCTAATTCCATCTCCACACTCTGTGCCTGGCGAGCTTTCTAAAACACGGATCTCGTCGTGTCGTTCCCCTGCTTAAACCCCTTTACGGCCCTCTCTGGCATCTCCAGAAGTCTAAATCCTTTCTCGGGGGACCCGAGGGCTTCCACAGCCAGGTGGGTGGCTACCTGTCCGTATCCCAAGCCCTGCCATTCCCTGCTGAATTCCCAGCCAGGGGGTCTCGGGGCACTTCCTCTGCACACAACAGGCTAGTTTGTGCTCCTGCTCATCTTTGTGCGTCCGCACGCCACTCCTCTCTTCTTGCCTCATCTAATTCTTGTTTTTCTGGCCCTCTACTCTCTCCAGCCATTAACGACACACGATATTGACGTGCCAGGTCTCGGCGCTGTCGGCCTCCCTGGTGCCTGTCCCAGCGCCAGGCCCACGCGAGGTGCTGGAACTGAAGTGACCGGCAGAAGACCGCCACTCGTGTTTCTGCGCCTCTTGGCCTCCCCAGTCACGTTCCCCATGGGTTGGGCTGTCACATCCTCAGGTGCCCTAGGTGGGGAGACTGTTTCTCTGTATTTCCCCGACAGCTCTCCACGCAGAGTAATGAGCCTCCTGGATTCTTTGCCCAACCAAAGCTCCCCGGTGTTATCCTCACCTGCCTTCCCACCTCCAACACACTCGGGAGGCTGCCGGCCATTCCCGGAGACCAGCCCTTCAGCAGATCGGCCTTTTCAGCCCTGGGATCGTGCTCTCAAGCAGCCCCAAGTGTCTCCAGGGGACGCAGTCTGGAAGCCCAGGCCTGTTTTCCCTGCAAGAAGCCGGCTGTTGGGAAACCACTGGATCTCCTGAGCTATTGTCTTCTGAGCATAGACAGCTGTTACCACCAGGGCAGTGTGTGCACGTGTGTGTGTGTGTGTGCGTATGGTGCATGTGGGCTCATCTGATTTCTCTGTGGCTATGACGATCCCTGCAGTGTAGAGACTGAGGCTTCCCACATTGGACTGCCCTCATCTCATATGGGCACGAGGAGACACACATCTGTAAAGGGAGAGACTCTGGATGTCTGTGTCTGCCTTTCTGTGGCGCCTCCTCTCTCTTCCTATGTGAGGATGCTGCTTCCAAAACCGTGGTTGTGACATTAACCCCGGTGGTTGGGATCTATCTGTTCTGAAAGTGTTTTTAGGACGAAGAGCCTCAGACTTGCATGGGGGCGGGGGGGGGGGGGGGGGGGGGGGGGGGGACAACCCGCATTAAAAAAAAAAGT
>NW_024420481.1:2009845-2149405 GCF_014898765.1 Herpailurus yagouaroundi
GGGGGGGGGTTCACTCCCGGATTTACCAGAAGATGTCACTGTAGGCTTAAACCAGTACAAAAAGTCAGGGCAGGAGGACTGTCAGCTAAGCATAAAGGTGACTCTGTTATGGGGGTCTGAAATACCCAGCAGCCCCCATTGTAATGTGTGCCTGGTAAAGCTGGTTCAAAGATTAATCCAAATGTGTCACTGGACTTCATAAGCTTCTGTTTTTTCCAAATAATGAGACTGCCGCTAAGCTGTTGCCTCCAGCCCGGGGGAAGAGTCACCTTTCTTAGTAAAGGCTGCGGGACAACAAAAGCTGCTGGCCGTAGAGCAGTGGGACTTCACAGACCTGAATTTCAGTGGTGCTGGCAAAGTCAGGTCCTAGGAAAAGCAATGAGGTAGGTGAAGGAAGTCGAGGCCTCTTTCCATTTTCACTCCCAGATGCTTCTCCTGTGCCCCCATGCTTATTTATTCCAGAAAAATATATAAAATAATTTAAAAGACACTTTCTGTGATACTTGCAAGGCGCTTAGAAGATCACCCAGAGATTTTGGCCACGATAAGGCATGGCCTTCCCAGTCCCCAGCTCTCTCCCTCCAATTCCCTGGAAGTTCTAGAAGAGCAGCCCAGAGCCCCCGTTCTGGAAAACATAGTTTAAGCAGAAATACAAACAAGGAATCACCATTCCGTATCAAAAGCGTTTCAACAAAGGTTAGGTGTGGACGTGCTAGCTGAGGGTGGATGTCCTATGGTGCCACAGAGGAAGAGGTGAGGGCTGGCAGCAAGGGGTGGGGCAAGTTTTCAGGAACGGCTGAAACCGAAGTAGCAGCCTGCATATATGCCCTTGGCAGCTACCGTGTCTATTTCAGTCGGTGACTAACCGCAATGTTTATTTCTGGAGGCCCTGGGCTGCTCTGCCTCCCTGTACATTCCACTTCCGTAAGGAAGGAGCCATGATGTTAGGACAACAGCCAAAATCAAAGCATCGTAGTGGCACCCTTTCAATGCGGTTTTATTGTTTAATAAGGTATCCTGTTTAGACTGCATATTGGGGGAATGCTTTCGTATGTTTAGTAAGAAAGATTAGAATTTCAGTTCACTTATCAACTCCATTATCGCTTCGATAAAATCACCTGTGGGGCACCTGAGTGGCTTCGTCGGTTAAGAGTCCGCCTTCAGCTCAGGTTATGATCTCGTGGTTCGTGGGTTCAAGTCCCGCGTCGGGCTCTCTGCTGACAGCTTGGAGCCTGGAGCCTGCTTAGGATTCTGTGTCTCCCTCTCTCTTTGCTCCTCCCCTGCTTGTGTGCTCTCTCTCTGTCTCTCTGTCTCTCTGAAAAATAAATAAAACGTTAAAAAAATCACTTGCTTCCACTGGTGTCCATTTTGTGATCAGTTGATGCAGGTTTAAGGGTGGGGGGTATGAAATAAAATGGTTGCCTACTTAGCAAATGAGGTCTTTGGGAAGATTCTCTCATTGATTGGGGCAAGCCAAGCAGGGGGAGCAGGCAGAGGGAGTGAAGAATGACAGGGATGATGTCCTAGGCCTAAACTTTTCCTACTTGTTTTAGCTGCAGTACCAGCAAATCGGGCAAAAGAATTAGCTTCCTGGCCAGGCTAGTAGGACTCAGACAGTGGTTTACAGCACAGTGCACGGGACAAATGCTGCCAGATCACCATCATTCCCTTTTTGCCTTCCTTACTGACCGGTGAACATCACGTCCGCCATGCATCTCCCTGACTCCACCTACGTCACCCGCATCTCTCACTATTGTTCTCTGTGCTTTGTCTGTAGAAACTTCCACTACATCACCATCCTCCGAGACCCAGTGTCCCGGTACTTGAGCGAGTGGAGGCATGTCCAGAGAGGGGCCACATGGAAAGCATCCCTGCATGTCTGTGATGGAAGGCCCCCAACCTCAGAAGAGCTGCCCAGCTGCTACACTGGCGATGACTGGTCTGGCTGCCCCCTAAAAGAGTTCATGGACTGCCCCTATAATCTAGCCAACAACCGCCAAGTGCGCATGCTCTCTGACCTGACCCTAGTAGGCTGCTACAACCTGTCTGTCATGCCTGAGAAGCAGAGGAACAAGGTCCTCCTGGAAAGTGCCAAATCGAATCTGAAGCACATGGCGTTCTTCGGCCTCACTGAGTTTCAGCGAAAGACCCAGTATCTGTTTGAGAAAACCTTCAACATGAACTTTATTTCGCCGTTTACCCAATACAATACCACCAGGGCCTCTAGTGTTGAGATCGATGAGGAAATCCAAAAGCGGATTGAGGGACTAAATTTTCTGGATATGGAATTGTACAGCTATGCCAAAGATCTCTTTTTGCAAAGGTATCAGTTTATGAGGCAGAAGGAGCATCAGGAAGCTAGGCAGAAGCGTCAGGAACAACGCAAATTTCTGAAGGGGAGGTTCCTTCAGACCCATTTCCAGAGTCAGGGTCAGAGCCAGAATCCGAGTCAGAATCCGAGTCAGAACCCAAATCTGAATGCCAATCAGAATGTGACTCAGAATCTGATTCAGAACCTGACCCAGAATTCGAGTCAGAATTCGAGCCACAAGGAGAACCGTGAAAGCCAGAAGCAGAGCGCAGGCCAAGAGCAGAGTGATGGCAACACCGGCAATGGCACCAACGACTACATAGGCAGCGTAGAGAAATGGCGTTAAGTGGCTCCCAACGGCCTTTGCACACTTGTCCCAAAGCGCCAGTAGGAGTATGGCAGATCTTAAAACGTGAGAGTTTCCAAACACATCTTGCTTCCTTAAGTTTGGAAGTTAAAGGAAAAGTTAAGATGTTGCCTTTACAGTTGCCTTTCAATTAAATGTTATACTGTGCGTGGGTAAAACAACTCTCAGTATGTAATTAAATTGTCTCTTTTTGGTTTGTTGGAGTATTTATAAAATCCAAAAACCAAACCAGACTTGCCAGAAATTGCTGTTTCTATATTTTAAGAAGTGCTTAAATTAGTCAGAGACAAAATGAAAACATAAAATGTGGCCATTCAACTTGTGGCTAAGAAACGGACTCCAAATTATTCATGATACACTGTTAAAGCTCAATCTTGGAGGCAGACATTTGTTTCCAGGGGTAGGCATGAATATAAACAGAAAAAAAAAAAAAAACAACTACAATTAACCACGAAACCTTTTAGTTTCTTCTGATTTTACCAAGGAATCTATTTAAATGGAATAAGAACTGATGGTAAATCTTACCAAACAATAGAAACGAAGATTTTTCTGTCTGAAACATGGGTAGTTTTATGTAAAAATATTGGCTTTTCAAGTAGAACAGGATTCGTATCTTGTTATTTAAGAGATGTTTAGAATTTTCAACTTTTTCTACCTTCTACTGTCTAAAGGTTTTAAACAGGGTGTATCTCATAGTAAACAAAAACCCTTTTCTCTCAAATGGAATACCAGTGTAAAGATCTAATTTTCAGACACTTTCTGGGCACTGTAATTTCAACAATTCTGGAATCCTTTTGGCTCTGCTTCTCATTCATTTTAAGGCTTCTCCGAGTTGTGCTCATTCCAAAACAACCCATTTATAGAATCCTTCTTCATCATATAAATGGCGTGTTGCTGACTTTCTTGTGATACATAATCCTGGATTAGAGTCAGGACTTTCTTTCTATAGAATTGTCTTATCAATGTCTGTGTAGTGAGGTCCTTATCAAGAAACTCTTGAACAGGATAACATGTCTAAAAATATTGCTGAAGTTATTCTCGATCAGATAGAAGTGAACGGGAATGTGAGTGAATTGTTGCTGACTTTTTGTACAATTTTATTGTACCGTTTCCAGTTGGGCTGGCTACTTCTAGCCCGTTTGTTCTTTTTGTGTGTGCGTGTTGACAGATTGTAGACAATTACAAGAGGGGGGAAATGGTAGAATAAGCATTAGGATAGCCAGTTATTCAGTAACACCAAAAGCTGTACCTCGATACTTTGGCTAACCCCCCACTAGGTTCTGTTTTTAGAAAGAACAAACAGCAAGAGTGCTCTGCAGTGAGGTTAAGTAGCAGGAGCATATGCATTGAGGAGAGTGATTTCATATTGTTAAGTCTCTGCACAAATACTTTTAAGGTATCGGTTATGAATCGAGCAGAGCAAGAAGGAGCACGTCCCCCACTGTGCTGGCAAGCATCAGGATTCTGGGAAGTTTCCATTTTATGGGTTTTGCTATGCTTTTGTAAGGACTTAACCCTCACCCCCTGCTGTGAATCTAGCAAGACACTTGGAAGTGGCATTTATGTTTTCAGGAGCGACATGCTTAGAAGTGCGATGATAAAGTCACATCTTGTACAATCTGCTGCTTATCTGCATGATCTAGTTTCATCTGTAATACTATGGCCACGAGCCAGACAAGAAGCTGAGTATTTGGGTTTGAAAGTAAATGTGCTTGACGCTGAGCTTGTATCACTGTATCTAAAGTTTCTTTTGTCCAACAGTGTTGCAGTCCTGGGAATTTGGAGAACTGAAAAACCGAAAGGAATTTGTTTAAAACCCAGACACGCCTTGAAATCCACGTGTTTTTGAGTGAAACTATTTTGTGTATGTTGTGTTTTTAAAATAAAGATCCTGTAGATCACTGTGGTTATTTCAATTTTGTTTAGTTTCGATTCACAGTGTTTGCTCTTAAAACTGATAGGTACTGCTGGAAAGCAGGACGAAGCCAGAGCCAGTGGAAAAGCTTGTTACAGAAAAAACATTTTGTGTTATATTGTCGTGGTGTGCATGGCTTGTGAAGATTAAGTGCATTTTCTCTGTCTATACCGATTATTGTATATAAGGGATGTGATAAATACACATTTTTGTCATTATCATATAAATCCCATGATTTCAACTGTAAACATCTGTCCAATGGTGTAGCTTTACAGACCATTTGCTGATTTTGTGTAATTTAACAATAGATATGAAATAAAGTTTAAATTACAGACTCTGAGTAATTTCGTGATTTCAAGTTTGCGACACCATGGACAGAATTCTCTTTTCTCAAGGAGTTTCCTTTTTCCCTCTCGGCCACTAGGTGTTGGACATGAGATAACCCATTCTGATCTATCACACTAAACATGGCCTTAGCTTTGGGGGCTTCCTTCTGGAAGTCCACCCTGTCTCCTCTTCTGAGTAACACAAAGTTGTCCAGGAAAGACAAGGTTTGCTATGTCTCTTAGTGTGGACCACGATAGCAAAATACCATAAACTGGGTGGCTTATCAACAACAAAACCTTATTCTCCCACAACTCTGGAGGCCGAAAGTCTGAGATCAGGATGCCGGCATGGTCAGGTTCTGGGGAGGGCCCTCTTTCCATTTGATGGCTGACTTCTTGCTGTATGTTCACATGGCAAAATGTAGCTAGCTAGTTCTCTGGCCTCTTCTTATAAGGGCACTAATCCCATTCGTGAGGGCTCCATTCTCCTGACCCAATCACCTCCCAAAGGCCCCCACCTCTAGATACCATCAGAGTGGGGTTAAGATTTCAACATAGGAATTTGGGGAGACTCACACGTTCAGTCCTTTATGCAAATGAAACACGTATGAGTTTTCACATAAATGTTATTAGATACTTGCATGTTTACAAGCATGCAAAAAGGAAAAAAACGGGCCCTTTATTTCTTATCTATCCCATGTCTGCAGGATAGAGGTTAAAGGTAAGCAGTTAAGTATTGGTTTTTAAGGTTATGAATATAATATGATCTAATTTTTTGCAAGGTACATATTTTTCAGAACAAATTTATGGTTCGGGTTACAGAACCATTTACAGATTTACCCTTTCCCTTCTCCAAAGAGAATTTAGGTATCAGTTGCATGGATTAGAGGGGAAGGAAGCTACAAATCTGGAGGCTTTAACTATTTAGCTTGCAAACTATTCATACTTAGAAAATTTTGCCCATTGGCTATCTGTTGAGCAAGCATCGGGTGGCCGGTCGTCCTGATTGTGTAAGTTCCTTGGGTGGAACTGTGAACAGGAACACAGAGGCCAAGAATTTGAAATAGGAAATAAAAGTTGCTTCCCTTTTCCCTTGAGGAGGGTACTCTTGGAGAGCAGGGCACTCTTACTGAAGAGGGGAAAAAGGAAAACCCTGCACCATCTATGCCTCAGGGCACAAGATCAGGGTTGGCTTAGAAGGAAATGGACTATTGAGTTTGCCCAGAGAGGAACCATAATGAAGAAAAAACTGGTTGGCCCAGTTCCTAAGGACGGAGGATTCTCAATAGGAGTTATAACCATGTCCAAATGGACTATGTTTGTGGAGGAGGGGAGGCAATGGGTGGAAGGTCTGAAAGAGCCTTCACACTTGGGCGGATGATTTCCTTCTGCGAGGGGTGGAAAGAAGCACGAAGGCATCACACGACAGGCTTGAGATCTCCACCGTCTCCCCATGTCTGAGATGCAGAAAAGCAACAGAGTGGTCTGGGGGCGGGGGGTAGCCGTGCAGCCCACGGCTCTGCTGCCCTGTCCTAAGGAAGAGTCCCCTCTCTCTCATCTTCACTAGGGATTCCACTAAGCAAACGAACAAAAACTGGGTGTTCTGTAAAAAGCATGACAAGACGCAGTGTATGGGGACCCCATGTGTCATCTAGTGGGACAGTGGAATAAGACAATCCTAATCTGTCAAACGGCAAGAATGAGGCGACCTGACAGGTTTAAACATCAAAGGAATCACATCAACACCCGAAAAATCCCAAAGTAAATTTATAATACATCAATCACACCTTCACAAGTGTGCAAAGCCCTCAGAACTGCGGGAGAAAAGTATCCTCAGGACAAAGTAAATCAGCTGTTTTTCAGGGCCAGGGACACTTGTGACTGGCTAGAGCCGGCATCCCTAAACTGTGAACCTGGGGCCAAATGTCACCTGCCGCCTGCTTTTGTAAATAAAATTTGATTGGAGCTCAGCCACGCCCATTTCTTTCCATATCTCCTCTGGCTGCTCTCACATGACAGGAGAGAAAAAACTGGGCAACCCCTGTGCTAAAGAACAATGAAATGTCCTAAATAGTGAAATCCTGACAGAGTTTATAATGAGCCCAGGGTCTGAGAGAATCGAGGGGTGTGATAAAAATGACACACTGCCCAATAACACAACATGGCAAACAACACTTATTGAATACCTATTACATGAAAGTCACTGCATTAAGCCCGAGAACAGAGAAGATTCTGATCTTTTCTCTCAGGATTCTCTCAAATACTCTGTTAGTATAGTTAAAAGCTTAATTAGTTCTTCAGTATGTGTGTTCAATCACATCCTTGTAATGAATTAAAACAATAAAGGTATGTAAAGTAAAAAGTGAAATTACCTACACAACTCTCACTCGCTCAAAATAACTAGTGTAATTATGTGATTTCTTCCAGATCTCCTTGTCTTATTACCATTCAAATCTAATGTCTCTCTCTCCCCATCTCTCTGTCTTTATGTGTCTCTGTCTCTCTGGCTGGCTGGCTGTCTCTCTCTCTCTCTCCCTCTCTCTCTCTCTCTCTCTCACACACACACACACACACACACACACATAAAATATAGAAAACAAAAAGAAACCACAACATTCTCATTACTCGATTACCCCGCCCCCTTTTTTTTAAGTTCAACAGTGTATCATGCTTTTCCCTCCAAACCTGGAATACAGTGGATGGTTACCCCTAAGCACCCAAAACGATTGCTGCCGGTGTTGTAGGTTGACAGCATAGGTTCCGGATCCATGCTGCCTGGATTTGAATCCCAGCCCCACCACTTAACTAGCTAGCTTTGTGACCTTGGGGAAGTCCCTAACCTCTCTATGCCTCAGTTTCCTGCCCTATAAATGGATCAAATAATAGCTCCCACTTCAGAGGGCTGTTGTGGGCATCAAATGAGGTGATATTTGTAAAGCGATTAGGACAGCGCCTGACGCAGAATAAGCCTTTTATGTGTTGGCTGGTATTAGCATTATCGTGACTATTGGCATTAGCACGAAGGCTAGATGTCCGAGAATGCCCATGTTTTTAATAGCTGAACACTGACTCTGAGATCAAGAATTGAAAATATTGGCAAGAAAATAAGCACAAAGTAGTGTATGTCCCACTGTGACTCATTTTTTAAAACTTTTCTAAAAATATAAAATACATATCTCACAATTGTCACATAATTAAATATATAAAGACCCATCCTAAGGTTTGCTTCTGAGTTCTGAATAGAGCTCCCGACAGGAGCATTCTGAAAGATCTAATCCACAAAAGGCCAAGTGAGTCACCGCCGCTCTCTCGAGCAACGCAAATGAATTATCTGATGTCCCTGGATCATTTGGGACCTACTTCATTACACTTAGTTAGGCAAGGATGACTCACCACCAGCCCCCTTCTCTCCCCACCCACCTCTCCACCCAACACTGCTGCAGCGTGGGCCTCTTTGCATGAGATATGAGAGGCCCCCCGAAGTCTAGCTGCCTCCCTCCCAGGTCTAGGTGGGCCCCTAGAATTCCCACGCTCCAAGTCTACTCTGGGTGACAGCAGTCTGTCCAGAAGACCCTGTTAAAATGCGTCTATGCCACCTGGGAGGGAGGAGGGAGAGGAAACCCATTAAAAGTTAGCAATACTAGTTTATAAGATTAGCAGTCACGAAGGGCCCACGCAAGTCTTGTAAATTAAGGTAGCTGGCTTCTCTTTAAAAAAGGAAGAGGAAAAAGAATACTTTGCTCCTATTCCCATTTGAATTGCTAAATTTTGATCTTGTTGCCTTCAGGGCAGGACAAGGTTCAATAATCCTCATCAAATCTCATTAAGTTGCATAAATGCTATTCTCATTATGCCTGGTTAAATCTTGTGACTTCACTAATGTAGGTAGGATTCAATGATGCCTAACTGGGCCTAAGAAAAGTTTAACAGTTTTTGTGACTTGAAAATGCGCTCCTGGATTTCACGTGACTTAGGAGGCCCTGAGCGGAAAAGGTCAAGTCTTAAAAGAGAGGGCTATACCATAACTTCATGGGGCCCAACCAGCCGGCTGGAGCCAACCCTAACCAGCTTTTTCATGGGTTAATTCAAATGCAAGAGTGGTTTTTTTTCTCAGACCCCAGAGAGGGCTTGCGTCCCTGAAACTAGCTAGAACAGGATCAAGGTGCTTGGGGTTATATGGTAAAGACTTCACGAATTTAATCGAAGAGCTAGATTTAGGCTTTGCAACCCTGAACTGCTAGGAAGGGAGTTTAAGTAAGGACCCTCAGCAGCGACTAGTACAGATGAATAGATGTATCAAGGTCAGATTTCCATACACTGCACACCTGGATGGTGGCGGTGTCTTCCTGTTCTCCCGTCCTCAGCTTGTTTCTTGACCGCCGCACTCATCTTCCTGAAACTGCGTCTCAAAACTTCACCATGGACCTGTGGTCTCAGAAAGGGTTTGTGATGTGTTTGCTTAAGGGTGCAGATTCCCTGGCCCAGACTCTGCCAAGTTGCCGAGTCAGAATCTCAGGGGCAAAGCAAGGGAATTCTGCCTTTTGGTGAGATTCTAAGATGATTCGAAGATGAATCGAAGATGGTTAGGTAAATGCGAGAGCTACTGTCCTAAATCATAGGTCTGATCACTGCACTGCCCTCCTCAGAAAGTAGCCGGGGGCCCACCCCTATCTGCGGATCAAGTCCACACTCAGCTAAATGCTCGAGACTCTCCATAATCCCACCTCAACTCTTCCTATGCTCACCTCACCGCTCGCCCACCCGTTGAACGCCACCCTACTTGAATTTGAACCTTTGCTCCAGGCTAAAGCTCTTTACTCCTCATCCCAGGCACGAGACTTCCCAAATGAATTCAAATAGGAGTTTTTGAAGTATCATTGACTCTAAAAGGCTATACGTAACATCTTACATAGGCTGATTGCCATGTTAATAGAGTCCTAATGAGCTCTAATAAGCCTGGGGTCAAAAGCAAGTAGCAACCAATTAGAGCAAGCCAGTTGAACAAGTGAGAGTTTCCACCCCGAATGTGTCTGGACAGAGCAGAGGAAGCCACCCCCAGATAGATGCAAGTTCAAGCTGGTGGTACCTCCGTGAGGCATGAAGACAAGTAGGTCGTTCACGTCCTGCCGGAAGCTCTGCTCTCTCATTCCCTACTTGATTCCCCCTGCCCTGAAGCACTGTGCCCCATGTTGTGGCTAGGCCAGCCCCAGGCTCTGCAAGCAAGCCCGCCCTGAGTCTGGAGGCATTTGTTTAACCAGCTTCAGCTTGCTGACCCAGTGTCTGGCCTCTGGCAACTTGATTTCTTTTACTCTGGTCCATTCATTTGACTAACCTGCATTGAGCACTTTACTGTGAGTTAGGCCCAGTGTAGTAGGAAGCTGGGAGGGGAGGTCAGAGAAGACTTATCAAGAAAATGATCTCCGGGGTCGCCTGGTCTGCTCGGTCAATGGAACATGCGACTCTTCATCTCAGGGTCATGAGTTTGAGCCCCACTCTGGGCATAGAGATTACTTTAAAAAATTAAAAAAAAAATAAAAAAGATTCCCAGCTGAGTCCATTTCCCAGGCCCGAGAGACCGTTCTGGTCCTCTGTGAGTGAAACCCCGGGTAGGGCTGCCTGTCTCCAGCTGTCTTTAATCTCCAACCACCTCCTGCTCACAGAAGCTCCACAGAAGAAGGCTCTCCCGGCTCAGCTGGAGGCTACTTAGCTGGTCCTGCTCTTGGATGGAAATTTCTGAACGCTTATAACAGCTCCACTCCACTAAGGGAGAACGAGTTCTTACTCAGGTGGGAGACTTCAACGCCTCTGGCCAGATTAGGAGCTCAGGATCTATACCATCCATTAAACACCTACGGCATGCCAACAGCTCTTTTTGGCCCTCCGTATATTAATAACAGTAACACCAAAAACGACTGCAACAATGGTGCAGTAGTAGCTAATATCTTTGAAAGGGTATTCTGTGTCAGATGCTCTACTAAATCCTTTATACGCATAACCTCATTTTATCTCCACAGCTACCCTGTGAGGCAGGAATAATTACTTCCCACAGTTTACAGAGGAGGAGGCTGAGGCTCAGGAGAGCTTAATTAACGTGCCCAGTACTTAGAGGCAGGAGCCCAAATCAAACCTAGTTGGAACTCCAGAGCTCGATCTCTTTGCTTTATTCATTATTTAAAACATTTCATTATGGGAAGGTTCAAACCTCTCCACAAATAGAGAGAACAGCATAATGAACCCTCCGTGTCCCTATCACTCGGCTTCAGTAATTATCAGCTTCTGGCCAATCTTGTTTAATCTATGTCCTCGCTTACTTTCCCTACAAACTGTAATATTTTGAAGCAGTTCCCCAATATCATCTGTAAATGTTTCTGTAAAAGCAATTCCCAGACATCATCTGGAGAAGAAGCTTCTCATTTTTCCAAAAACACAGGCAAGCACGTTTTAGTAGTTCCCCATTAGACAGAGAAGTAAACTGAGGTTTAGAGAGATGTGTCCCCAGGCACACAACTACTGAATGGCAGGTCTTGGTTTCCCATCCAGGTCTGTCTGCAAGCCCTTTGGAGCCCTTGCAGACTCCAGATGGAGTTCTCTTCTATAGCAGAAGCTTCCTCCAGGACAGCAGCCGGGAATAGAGGGCCTTGAGCTCCTGATACAGATAAGCCAGGAAGCCATTTCCAGCTTCTCTAAAATTTGAGTAGGATCCATGCCCAACATGGGGCTTGAACCCATGACCCTGAGATCAAGAGTCAAGTGCTCTATGGACTGCGCCAGCCAGGTGCCCCTGGCTTCTCTGAAATTTAATTAACAATGGTTTCTTTTCCAGTTACGAATAGTCACAAAGCAACTAGATTCCTTCTGGTTCTTTGGATTGTTCTGGACCCACAGATACCCAGCCCACTTTGCCTGGCCCCTTTGCCCTTGGAGAGGCAGCCTGAGATCCCCTCACCCTTGAACCCAGTATTCCTAGACCCATAAATATTCTTCTAGGCCTCACAAATGGAAGCGGCCAAACTTGGACCTTGGTCTCAGGTCTTTTGACCAAGAGTTCTGCGCTTTGATTTTCAGGGGCATAATTCCCAATTCAACTCTACGGCATTAGAATATATTCCTAATGTCCAACAAAATGGTTTTGGTCTCGCATCTGAGCCGGGCCCTCTGTACCTCATAGATTGTGCTTCCTATTAAAGACTATCACTCTACACAATCTACACATACAGCGCACTTGTGTAAGTTGAAGCGAGCGTGTGCTTTCCATACTTGATGGGTAAGATGCGCCTGGAATAGCAAAATTTCTTTTGAAATAATCTGAAAGCATTTTTAAAAACGTGTTTCAGATCTACCGCCACCAGGCAAACCCATATCATATTTCCACTCCTCCTTCCACCATTTTACAGGTTTACTTTAAGGCCCAGAGAGGGCAAGTGACTTCCCTAGGCTCACACAGGTAATTCCTGGCAGAGATGAGATTCCATCTCAGGTCTGTCTGGATCTGGCGTGTCCAGCAATACCCTGAAGTTTTAATTAAAAAAAGAAATTTTAAGAACTTCCACGTTATTTTTTTTTTTATTGTGCTCTGTTCTATTGCCTGTTGGCGTTCAACCTAAAGCAGAATCTTTTCTGAGATTCCTACTATAATAATCACACTCCCTGGGTTCATGAGGGCTGAAGCCCTCATTAGCCGTGTGACCCAGGGTAAATGACTTCGTCTTTCCGAGCCTAGGTTCCCTCATTTCTAAAAAAAAAGAAATCATAATAGTACTTACTCCATAGATTTGTGGTAATGATTCAATGAGTTAAACATGCAAAGCATTTTAGAACAGAGTTCTGGTGCTTTGCAGTTGTGATTGGATTAATACAGGTAAACATTTCCAAAACTGAAGCAACTGATTCTTATTTTTAACTGATATGTTTTATTCATTAGGTAAATTTTTATGAAACACCTGCACCATTTCTCTTGGCAATGTTTTACATTCTTCCCCTGCCCCATTCATTGTATTCTCATAAGTTACCCAGTAATTGGATTCACTGTCCTAAAAGGAAGTATTTCCATCCCTGCAGAAATGAGATTTCTATTTTTTTTTTTTTTTGGCATCATATTTTTCTTCCACTGTCTGCTCATGAGGTCCAGTGTTGTGTTTTACACATAGCGGACACTTCACTGGTAATACCTGTCTGAAGCTGGCAGATACCTTTTTTTAATAGATAAGAACAATGTCTATTTATCCTCAACAATACTAGGAATTACTATTCAGCAGATGCACATGATGTACTCAGCTTTGTACTCAGAATCCCTTGTCTGTTGAATATAGTACAGGAAAACCACACATCAGCCAAATGCTCTACATTTTCCACGATGATCATGATTCCTATTATACTGTTCCATTGTCAGTCCATATGTTCCAGTTTTGTATCTGAAAACTATGGTATCTTCTCTACCAGTACTGCATTTTAGTATTATTTCATGCATTTGATTGTCATCCCTAGTGTATAACCAACAAAATGGTATCTTTGTAAATAAAGCGCACTCTGTGAATGTCTTTGAGCGTCATTCCAGATTCTTTAGTCTGGCATTCACAACCTTTCATGACCTAGCCCCTGCTGATCTGCCTGTATCATCTCTCAACACTTGCCCCGCACGCTCCCTGCACCAGCCAAGAGGGGTTATTTGAGTTCTCCTGTCAGCAATCTTTTCACCACTGGGCATTTGCACACACTGTTCCCTTTGCCTTAGATGCTATTGCTTACCCCCCGCTCATTCTTACCTTCTCCGTTAGCACCGCATGCTCCCTACCCCGTAATGCAGCCACATAAAGGCACCCTCTTCGCAGAGTTAAGCCCTATTCTTCTTTCGGACTCTGCCTCAATGTCACCACTTGCAGTGAGTCTTTCCTGAAGTCCTCCAGACTGAATTTAGTTACCTCTCTCCTGCACTCACCTCAGCCTCTGTGCCAACCCCCATTCCAGAGCTCAGCCAGGAACAGTAAATCACACTTTACCTGACTGCTTAGGATCTTGTCCTTTTTGATTTATACACACTTTCCAAAACTTGATATCAGGGCAGGCATATCTTTGAGTGGTAATGAGTTAGGCTGTCTGAGGTCATTGCTATCACTTATTCTTTTAGTTACCTAATTACCTTGCCCCCCCCCCCCCCGTCACTCATTTAACAAACATTTACTGAGTATCTAACCTCCTACATGCCAGGGTCTGCGCTCATACTGGATATTTAGATATGAATAAAAGAGATATGACAGCTGATTTTGTGGAGCTTATGATCGACTACTATTGGAGACTGACATTAATCCAAATATCTTACCAGTCAACTAGAATGCCAAACCATGCTGAGTGCCATAAAGGAAATGTATAGAGCAAAATGATAAGGAGGAAATATTTAGGGTGGAACGACAAAGGCTATTCTGGGAGGTGACATTTCAAATACAACGTGAAGGATGAGAAGTGGCAGGGTGTCGAGAGAGGGGAAGCACATGTTAGTTACTCAATACATGTTTGTTGCATGAATGAACCAGTGACTGATGAATATTTAAAATGAAATCTGCTGCAAAGGCTTTTGTCACAAAGGATCACTTGTCATGGAAAGAATCACCCCCGATCCCCACATTCTCTGTCTTGGATTTTCCTCTAAGGTAGCCTTTGACTACCAGGGGTCTAACATCAGTCCTTTTGCTGGTAGTCCTTGGGATTAGAGCACATGCTTACAGCAGGGAGTGCCCTGACGTGGCCATCCGCTCAACCCACTTACCAGGCCCCAATGCACATGACACAGCACCCTGGCTGCTGGCCCCTGGCCCCTGGCCTTGGAGGCCTCCCAACCTGGCAACTCTTCTGTAAGAGCACTATTCCAGCAATAAATAACCTTTTATATGACTACTTAGGATGTTGTTTTATCTGGTTTATATATACTTTGGAAAAATTGAGAGCAGTAGACATATCCTTGGAGGTGATAAACTAAGATGTTTGTGGTCATTTGTATACACTGTTAGATACTGGATCCTTGGTGGGAAAAATAATCTGACAACACTTTGAACCTCTCTTGCAAGGCTTATATATTGCCTTGAATTTTATCTTTTGCATGCCTGCCTTATCTCCCTTACTGAACAATAAATATATTCTTTAGGGGAAAGCAGGCTTTTTAGACATTTTCTGTCTTCCATCATTGACTTGCCCATAATGGACACTCATAATGGACACTGCATGTTTAGGTTAAATTTTTTCCAATGAGGAAATTTGTTGGGGTTTTCTTCATTGAATTATATTCTTGGAAAAACTTCACTAAGTTCAGGGGCAGTTTGTGGTGTCATAGGTTTTCTTTGTGTGTGGCCCATCTATACGTGCCTGTATCAGTCACAGGTTCAATCAGAGAAGCAGATCCATAAGGACGTATATCTGTCCATAAAGAGATTTCTTTGAGGGATCTGGCATTACACAATTGTGGGATGTAGTCAAGCTGTCTCTGGAAGGTAGTTGCCTTTGTGCCTGATGCTGAAGCTTGAAGTCCACGGGGCAAGCAGTTCAGAAGGAAAGATGGGTATAATAAAGTGGGGGAGGACAAGAACACTGTGGAACTTAAGAGGATGAACTGAAACCCATATCAGTACTTGTTGCTTTGATCTTGATGTCATGAGTGTCCTGCAGAGCCTAAGACACTTTGTCACAAAGCTAAGCACACACATATCTGGTCTAGAAGTTGAAGAAGCTGAAGGAGGACACAAGGAAAATGGAGCTGTTGTAGGCCCAGCTGAACCCTCACACCAACAAAGTGAGACAGCAGATAAGCAACACGACATATGAGCCGCACCATGGTTTCTGCTCCCCTTTTGCCCTCCAAAAATCCCACAAGAACCTCTCTTGTGGACCACTATAACCAAAACATGCAAGAAAGGGAATACTAGGAAATGTAGTTCAGCCTAGGCAAGTGGACTCATTATAAAGCCAACTCAACAGCCTTGACTTAGCCCTCAGTCTTTGGATCCTATAAGCTATCAAATGCTCCTTACTCCCTTACAGCAGTAAACAATGGCCTGTCTCCAACACCCCTGTTGGAGTGTGTCCGAGTTGCCTGTTTGACTAACTCAGCACCCATGTACTTTGATCCAAACATTGGTACTCCTTTAAATATAGCACATTGTCACTTCCCCCAGAGAGATATCATTTTACCAACCTAATAAGGTGATTTCCTTCCACAGTGTTTAAGCTGGTTTTAATTTATTTCTTGCTGTTATTTTTAATGAGGGCCCTTCACTGGGTTATTTTACTGATGAAGCAAAATGTGTCTGGCTATCTGCACCTTTTAATAGTTCTTTCGGGGCATATACAATATTATAGGGAAATTGTTCGAAAATCAAACATAGACTTGCTATTCAGAATAGGTGATACAGGTGATTGAAGGAAACAGTACTTTTGTGAAGAATTTCTTCTGGAAGTCCCTTCATCTGGCTTTCAAGGAATTTTTTTAAGTTTATCCATTTATTTGAGAGAGTGTGAGCAGGGAAGGGTCAGAGAGGGAGAGAGAATCCCAAGCAGGCTCCACACTGCCCACACAGCAGGGTCTGAACCCACGAAAGCATGAGATTATGACCTGAGCTGAAACCAAGAGCCAGACACTTAACCGACTGAGCCACCCAGGTGCCCTCAGGATTTCTGATTGAATCTTTACAGCTAGTTGAGGCATTGAGGCAGTCCTTGAAGGACATGTGTGCGGACATGTGCGTGCAAGCACCCACCCACACACACACACACACACACACACGGAAACACAGAGGGTAAGGCTCTTTTGCACGGCCGTCCCTTTCCAATTTGGTGGCTGGCAAGAAGGAAAAGACAGGACAGGATGGTGATGGACCTTTTGCAAGGTTTCAGCAGAGATCTCAGCAAGTCGCCTACTGGCAGGGAATGTGCAATTTACAGGCATGGCCACAAGATGGTGCAGTGACTGTGCGCATGGTGCCCACTGGGGGGGGGGGAGCAGGGAGGAGAGAACGGAGGCCCTACAAATATTCAGCTCCTTATTCTTTCACATGGGGCCTAAGCATTGGGAAGATAGCGAACGTGGAAGGGAGCCAAGGAATTTGAATGTTTTCCCAAATATTATCCACAGTGTTTGAGAATGAAGAAATCCTATTTACAGCCAGACTTGGCTCTGAAATCCTGGTGATGGGTACCGGGTATGCAGTCTGTAAATCTGTCAGCTAATGATGAGTTCTTTGCTTTGTCAGTCATACAGCAAGCTAATAAACTGTGGCGTAAATTGGCACTTTTTATAGAACAGATTCTGTTGCCATTGGACGTGCTCGATGGTCTGTGGAGTACAATGGGACGTAGAAGTTTTATCCCTCTAACCATGAACTTTTCTCTTGAGGTCTGAATTATGAGATTCACTCAGTGTAAGCCACTTAAGTCTTGTACCAGGCAGTAAAATAGTAGCTTAAGCGTCTCAATTCAAGTAAGCGTTGCTGTCTCATCTGTTTGGGGCTTAATGGAGGTAGGTGGGTTCATAGTACCATTAGAAGCTTGATTCCTAAGAGTAGGTTTATGACCTGCAGGGCCTGGCTAAAATTTCATAAAAGGTAGGATAGGAAAGTGAGGGTAAACTATCTTTAAGTGCCTTACGAAAGAATGCACAACTCAGCAGGTGACGCCTGGCTTGGCTTTAATTTATACACTGGCCAGAAAGATGAACTACATCTTTTATTGAATTAAAACATAAAACTGAGTTTAATGATATAATTTAAAAAATTATTGGTTTTCTTCAGAAAAAAAAAGGTATGTAAAGTTAGTTTTAAGATGCTACAAAAGAGAAAGGACAAGTGACACTCTGGAAGAAAATAGCTATCCATACGTGACAAAGGGCTAACATCTATAATGTACCTAAAACTCATATAAGCCAATAAGGAAAAGATAAACCAATAGCTAAGTGAATAAAAGTCTTTGAACAAGCAATTTACAGAAGAACTATAAATGGCCAATTAATATATGAAAAGGGGCCCAATCTCACTGGAAATGGGGAAATGCAAATCCACACAAAACATTATGGGTTTTTTTGGCCTCTCAAATGGGGGCGGGGTGGGGAGGAGATAGTATCCGCGGTTGCGGATGGTGTTGGGAAAGACATACTGTCAAATCCTCTTGAGAGTAAATTGTGACAGCAATTCTGGATGGCAATTTGGCAACTTCTATCAAAACTTCTCAGGTGTGTCCCAAGAAATTGCACTTTTAGGATAATGGCTCCTCTACTATAGAAATGCTCTCCATAAGTGCTCAAATTTGTGTATATAAAGATGCCATCACAGTATTGTTTATGCTGGAAAAGGAGGAAAACAATCTAATTCTCTACCAGTTAGGCTGGTGGTTAAGTACGCTGGCCTATCAATACTACAGGGTATGCGGAACTACATTCCCACTACCATGAATGGGACAGGACTACATGTTCTACCATGAGCCAATTTCTAGTCTATGTATTTCAGGAGTGTGTGGGTCTGGGGACGGTGGGGGTCGTGTGTGTAGATATACAGAAACAGATCTGGAAGGACATACCCCAACCTGACAATACTAATTAGCTAATTAGAGCTGGGGGGGGATTTAGATTGGCGACGTGAAGGAACACTACCGAATTTTGCTTTATGTACTCCTCTCTGTAGTCTTAATAATGAGCGGGTATTAACGCATTATGAAATTTAAAACTAAATTTATCTTAAAAGATATTACTCGGATTACAAAAATTATAATTTCTCTTCTCATAGCTTCACAGGTGCCCAAATAATCCTCAATAACAAATCAAAAAGCTAAGACCGACATGAGATGGAGCTTAACAACTGTGTGCTCCTAATACCCCTTAATTTTGTTCTTTTCAGGCCCACAGAATTCGCTTTCGTTACCAGTTTTTCCCAGCCATCACGAGGCAGTAGCTGTCAAATGGATGACGTGAGCGGTCGGGTGAGGAGCAAATGGGATGGCTGGAAAAAACATGTTTTCCTTTCCTTCAGCCTCCTTTTGTTGCCTTAACTAATTGAAGTATGTTTTCCTCTTTACCTTTTGTATCATTTATATTTTAGGGCCTTCCAAATCACACTTATATGCAATCGTGCACTTTTTACTACTTGTCATTAGCGTTTTGTGAGCTGGTTCGATTTGGACTTTTGTAGAAGGATTTTTTTTTTTTTTTGTAAAATGAATTCCAATTTGCTTTTCAGGGCTTTGGGGAGTTCTCACTTCAGCCAACTCTACCTCTTGCTCTCCCTCCTCTTCCTTCTTCCCAGGGACTGATAATGATGTAATCCATTCCTAGACGATAGAATTGCCCCCCACTTCCCTCTTGACCACCTGGGGCTTTCTATCATGGCTTTGATTTGTTAAAAACATTTGCCTTCTTATACTGCATTTTGTTTAATGTTCTTGATTTTGGAGTATCCTATATGCTCTGGTACCATGTAGCATCCATCAAGGCTCCGTCTACATTCAACTCCTTAACTATTTACCCTCAGAGGAAAAATTGCCAGGATGAATGATACTCATTCTGGCCGATTATTTTACCTTCTTTGCCGAGTGGTTGCCTTAAACACACTTCTCAGGCATATTTAGCTATTTGTGGCCTCGTGCTTTTTTCCAACAGGCATACAGATTGCTAGCCACACATCACCATCAGATTCTGACCTGCAGTTGTATTTGTAAATGACTTTTCAGCCTTTTCCACTAGCTTCCCCGATCTGTATATCTATAAATAACTCCTCTCAGATCCTCCTCATTTATTTGCTCTCCCACCTTAACTCTCTATGACCTCCTTTTTGTCTTATCCTCAAAGATCGTATTTGTCAAAGACTAGTGTTTTGTCTTTCTCTGCCCATCTTTCATACCTTTCTAGATCTATTTTCTTTTGCTTTTGGAGGTGGAGAGTAAAAACAGCTGTCACCTATCATCTATCATGGAATTTCTTATCTCTGGGTTAAAAATCTTCATTACTGTGTCTTCCTGTCATTGACAGGCATATTTGGTCTTCTACCCACTGAAGTATCGATGAAAATATTAAGTAATGTCAGCCTCAGGTCAGTTCCTTGAGAAACCAACACAGTGTGCTTCCCTGCCTCTTGTTCTTATTGAACTATCAAAAACGAGTCTGTCGATACTATCCTCCAGTGCCAATTGTATATGGTCTGAACCGTAGTTTTCAAGCTAGTTAATGAGCGGGTCACGGCCGGGCGCAGAATCAAAAACCTTTGTGAGGTCAATACATAGTATGTTGTTTGCTACCCCAGATCCATTAGGCTTGTCATCTGTTACCAGCACAAATTACATTGGGTCAGCAGGATGTTTTTCTTCATCATGTAGTGTTGACTGTTACTCATCATTCTGTGCTGTTCTTACATTTCTTTTTATTTTTATTGTGGCGCTATTTTTTTTAATGTTGTCCTCTAAGGAAAATTGGGCTTATTTTACCATTCATGCCTATGACCTCCAGGAACTCTGGCTTCCAAGAGGTTCTCAACGTGGCATGGTAGCTCTTCAAGGCATCGAGATGATTCTTTAAACACTTTAAAATAAATGTCCTAAGATACCTTTTTTAATGTTCAGTATCAATTGAGATTGCTCAGTATCAGTCCTATGCACATGGAGATTTAGGTAGCCCATGTTGCCTTCTGTGATTGTGTGTGTGTGTGTGTGTGTACATGTGTGTGCACGTTAAAGTGTCCTTTTACTTTAGTGTCATGTTTTCAACTACCTTCCCACAAGATCAAAGAACCACACTATTTCCTCTTCCTCTCGTACAATATATAATATTTTCCCATACATCTGTTGCTAGCAGGATCTTGCTGTTCTTTGCTTTGACAATCCCCATTTTATCTTTAAATGTAGCTGTTTCAAATCTTTTGTGGGCAGGAGAAAGGTATTAAGAAATAAATCTACTTCCTAAGTGTTCACACAGGTAATTTTGTTACAATCCACTTATGCCAAGAACTGCAATTGTTAGCGCCTGGAAATAGTACTGAGAAAGCCCCTTCTAATCCTACAATGGAGCTTGGCATCTACAGTTTAAATGACTAATCCTCAGTTACATAAACCTCATGCTTTTTCTCTATAAGTACACTAAGTTTTTTAACATAAAGATATAATAGAAGCCTGTTCTCTAGCCTTTGCTGTTCAGATTTCCCTGTCCTTTGTATTATGATTCTGTTGTCATTAATGCAAATAAAGCATAAAAATTACAGAAGTAATGTTGTGAATGCATGCATACCTTCAGCCAGTCTTTATATTTTTGTAGACAACACAAACAAAAACCAAAAAAATAACCCAGCCCCCTCCCCCCTCCAAAACCCCATAAGTACCTCTTGCTGGAAGTTTTCTGTACTCATCTTTGCCGTCTATCAAAATTAGAGGGGAAAACATAATAATACTGTTACAACCAATAATATCTAACTGTTATTGAGGGCTTACTATGAACCAGGCTTTGCGCTAAGGTGTTTTACGCAATTAGCCCCTATCTTATACTTGGAGTAAATGGGAGTTCAGAGAAGTTAAGTGACTTGCCCAAGGTCATACAGGTAAGGAGTCACAGAGTTGGCTGGTCTTTAGCAGGATTGTAGTTAGGTAATCTAAGGATCTGAGCTTTTTTTGACACTGTATTGTCCCTGAAATCAGCACCCATATTACAATTTATGGCAAATTATGTTAAATACAGTATTTTAAATACACAGTGTCACTTCTATTATTAAAAACTATATGCCTATATTAGAAAATTCGGAAAAAATTCACACCTGAATCCCACATTTTGTTATACATTCCCTTTTGATCTTTCTTTCGTTCATAATTTTTAATGATTTGTTTCTTTGAAATGGTGTAAGAATATTGTAGATGTAATTTTTGAATACTTCAAAATTGTTATCTTTATAGCATAAACAACGTCCCTGCTGTATTAATTTTTAAAGGTTACTTGGTAATCCAATGAATGAATCAACCCAAATGAATGGGATGTACAGTTTATTTAGCCTTTTCCATATGATTTAGCATTTAGGCTATTTCTGTTTTCATTATTATAAACATAACTGTATTTAAAGTCCCTGTTCATGAAGCTCTGCTGTACTTCGAATGAGTTCACAGAAATGAAATTACTGGATCAAAGAATGTGAACCTCCTTAAAGTTTTTGGTAAATGTTGTCACAGTGGATTTCCGAGCTGGTTTTACCAATCAGCAATCTCAGGGCAAGAGAAATGGGTATCAAGCAAGAAATATTTCCATAGTTGCCTGAAGGTGTGCCTGAATTATCACTATTTGATTCTGTAGAATCTTAGATGGTTAAAGCCCGAATCTTAGATGGAGAAGTATATATTACAAAATTTCTTTGTATAGACAGAAACACAGAGAGGTTGTGATTCACGAAAGTTCTCCATGGGAGTTAGGACAGCAGGAACTGAGACCGGAACACTCACCTTTTCTCCTCTACAATTCCATGTAATCCAATCCTAAATCCTGCGGCCATTTCTGTCTTACAAGGATCCCATGAGTATTTATGTACTTACAAGGCTTATGGAAAGGGGAAAGCCTAAGACGCAGACATGGATTACTGATGGTGGAGTGCCTGGCCCTGGTGAGGCAGATATTTTGGACAAGGAGGTCTTCTTGGTAATGGCTGGTCACTCCATGTAGACTGCTACCACCTTTGCTAACATACAAGGTGAACTGCATTCAGAAATGGTTGAGAGAGAAGCTTAACTCTGTTCTTCTGACATCAGGCTGACATTCAGTTCTCTTCATGGGCTTACTGTGGGCATCTGAGAAATAGAAAACCATGCTGCCCTCAGAGCTCTAACAGTGGAGTGGAGTGGAGAAAGCAAGAATCGTATTCATGACAACATTAAAGAGATGTTAGCATGTACACCACAAATAATTGCAATTAATAATTATAAGAGAATTTTCGGGTGGGGGATGTAGAGAAAGTTCTGCATAGGAGTTGAGTACAACGAGCCTGTCACGCATGGGCAAGATGGGGATGGGCTGTAATGGAGGAGGCATTCTCCCTTTAATTAAGTTAAGATGGTATGGGTGGCCTATGGTGAGGATCTACCCATGGTCAAGGAGACACTCAGGTTAGAGGGAAAGAGGACTCTAGAACACTGGAGAACATCTGGTCCATGTGCCTCACTGACTAGATAAAACTAACCCGGCCTTGTCCTAAGTCGTCTGCAGATATCAAATCATTTTGTCTTTATCACAACCCTATAATCATCATCCCCATTTTACAGATGGGGAAATTCCGACACGGGGACATTGGATAACTAGCCCGGGGTCACACAGCTAGTAAGTGCTGCTGTGCTGTTTGAACCCAAGCAGTCCGGCAACAGAGTCCACACCCTTCCTGCCTCTACTGTGCTCCTCACATGTGGGTGAGAAAATCCAGGCCTGGAGAAGGGAAACGACCTACCTGCTTGAGGCTGTCCGGGAAGTTAATAGCAGAGTTGTAATTAATATACTTGTTAGTGAGCTTTCCCTTCTTCTCATCCTATCAGTGCCATTTGGTGGACTCGAGTAGCTAATGTGGAACCAAGGTGCTGGCAGGTCACCACCCGGAACGTACATTCTTCCTATAAAAGTGAAGGGGTTCGCCGTGCCACCCAAGGCTTCCTCATGACTCAGAAAGAACCCGAGTCATTTATCCGGGCGTGGCTGAGAGGCGTGCCCCATCCCTGGCTAGAAAGGTCACATGGCCTCATTGGTGGCACTGGCAGAATGGCCGCTTGCTGCCACCGCTCTCCTGTCCCCGTCATCTTGTAAACAGACCCTTTCCTTCCTGCCACAGCATTGTGGCAGCATGCTTCCAAACATGAAGGGGCCATAGCTTTCTATTTCTTTATGATCTCCTCCCTAGACAGCTCCCTGGTTTGAGGATCTAGAATCTTACTGAGGAACAGGGGCAAGGAAATAGAAAGAAGGACAATGGGAAGCAGTAGAGACTGTGTGAAGATTCTGGAGACAAGTGACTCTGACTTCTGAAACTTTTCCAGTAAACTCACTCACCAAATCAGGAGGTATTTTGCAGATTTAGGCCCCCTTTCCTCAGGCTTCTTCACTGATCTGCTACCAGCTTCCCAACTGGCTTCCCTAATCCAATCTCGATCTTCTAATTCGGTCCCCACTTGGGCCAAAGAGATCTTTCTCTAACACAGAACTGGGCTCGTCACCCACCCCCACCATCAGAAGTGCCTTGGGAACTGCCTGTTCCCTCAGGATGAGGCCAGAATATCTGAGCATGGCCTTCAAACCCTTGGGGGACTTGGGCCCTGCTTATTCCTCCAGCCTAGTTTCTCTTACTCCCCTGACATGTCTCTGCCACATGGAATATTCCACGGTTTCCCAAACTCAGCTTGTCTTTTTATGTCTCAAAGAGAGCCTCAGTGCAGCAGAATGAGTCTGGGCTTTGGAGGCAGCATGCCAGGGCTCCCCAGTTCCAGCTTTGCCACTTACACGACTATCTAAAGTATAAAGGCTCAATTTGCTCATCTTGAAAATGTGCATAATGTCTACTTTACAGGGTTGTGTGGGGATTTGAAATAATATATAGAAAGCACCCACTATAGGGCCTGCAACACAGCAGATGCTCTAAAGATAGGTGTGACAATGACGCTGGCCACGTCATTTTTGCCTCAGGGCCATTGGGCGTGCCGTTCCCTCTACAAGGCATACCCTAACCCCTTTTCTTGGTCAGTTCTAGCCACTGTTCACAATTCAGTGTAAACATCACTTTTTCCATGGCGTTTTCCTGGGCCCTTTCTCCTAGTCTCCTCGTTCATGGAAGCTTCTTTGTGCTTCCATAGCACCCTGGGCTGACCTGAGTGACACTACATTTCCTGTCAAGGTGTTAGTCATATGGTTCGTCCACTAAATTTTCAAATGCCCATACTCTAGAGGCTCTGAAAACTCATTCTGAATATCATCTTTCTCTTTTTTCATTTTCAAAAAATGAATGTTTAAAAGCACTCATATTTGAGTCCCCTCTTTTCCATTAACTGAATGTGAATATTCCTACTTCTTTACCTTCCTCTCCGTGAGCGTTCTCCCTCTACTTGGAACTGGCATTCGGCATCTCCCATACCTTATTTGATTCAATCTTCTTAAGAACTCTGCAAAAGTATGTCAGTCCTCTTTACAGATGGGGAAACTGAGGCTCAGAGGATTTAATAACTTGTCCCAAGTCATAGCTGGATGCTTTATGTGGTGCCCTGCCTGGAAAAAAGGTGCATAGACATCTCTCACACCTGTGTGTGGGGCAGTGGCAGTTGGTAGGAATAGGCCATTTGGAGGCAGGACCAAGAAGCATCAGCGATCCATCCTCCAGGCAAAGGTAGGCAAATATCCTCACTGTGTGAGTTGGCCCACCTAACCCACCTCTGTTGCCTCGTTGCCTCGTCTGTAAAATATGTATAATAATAGGACCACCCTCATAGACTTATCGAGAAAATGAATTCAGTCACTACATTTAAAATAGTTATTATAGTTCCCAGCACACAGTAAGCACTCAGAGGAAGTGGGGCAATCTAATTAACAATATTATGACTGCTAATAGTTCCAACAGGAAATGATCCCATGGCAGCTTCAAGGTAAGTCAGGTAGGAGGTTTGGACACTAGGAGGGTTGTGACCTATGCAGGGGGTCAGAAGTTCTCAACGGTCACAGCAGGGAAAGAGTCCAAAAGCCAAGAAGGTGGTTGAAAATAGTGACAAGTCTTGAGATAACCTGCTTTGTCATTGCATCCTTTACAAAGAGGCCAAACCAGTCAGAGGTGAACCCCAGCCTTTGGAAGATAGTTGCAAAGCATTGGGAATGTCTTCGAAGTAAAACACATTCGCTGTGGAAAATTCAAAATCACAGAGACGCACAAAAAAAAAGTGTAAAAACCAAATATATAACCCCCATTAATAGTGTTACGCTTCTGTCTTTCTACATTTTTTCCTATGCATAGATATTCTTGGAACAAAATGGAAATCATGCTATAAATACAGGTTTTGTGACCTGTCTTTCTTAAATTAAAAATATACCTTGACTCTCTTTTCACGTCAGCAAGTATTCCTCCACAGTATAAACTCTTATACCTGTCATAACGTAATTCTGAGCCTATAACCGCAAAGGGTCATGATGGAAAGAACAGAGAGAGGCGCCCCAAGAACCTAGCACGTTCATGTGGGGAGCTCGTGAACAGGCTCACTCTGAAAAAGGAAATGTTCAAAACCGTGGAGGACAGGATTCCGAGCATTGTGTCTGTGTCATCTGCAAATTTGATCATTTCGTCTTTGAGATATTTTTCCTGTCATCGATTGTGGCAGCCGTGATAATATGCATTGCAGACTTCCAACCACAGAGAACATAATCGGCCCAGGGCCCCGGCTACGGTGCTCTGAGATCCTTTGTCCCGTCTGACCTCTCTCCTTTGCTTCACAGGGTCAGACTTACATCGTGATCCAAGGCTGTTCCCAGCCTCTCCGGCTCTGCACCCCCATTTTCTCTCACAGGTGTTTCCTCTAATGAAATCTTTGCACATTGGATTTCCCGTCGCGGTATCTGTTTCTTGCAGGACCTGACTGACAGACTGATTAACAGGGGAGCAGATGAGGCCTGGGGCCAGAGGCTCACTGTACGTGTGAGTAATCTTCCTGCAAGTTACCACTGAGCCATAGGACCAGGATACTGACCCGTGCCGATCCTGAAATACTCTGGGTGCTGATCCACCTGTACCTGGTCACAACTATCGGTCCAGCTAAGCTCCTGGGGCTGCCAGGAACTAAATCTACCTCTCAGATACTGACAACTAAGACTTTACAGAAAATACTTTCTCTTTTAAATTGCAGGTGTACCGGCTCCCTTGTGGTCTCTGAAGCTGGCCGATTCTCCTCAAAGGCCAGCCTGATTGAGCAGCTACAGACCTACCCAGACGAGAAAATCAGTCCCTCCAGCTCTTTGGTCAAAGCCATTGCTTTCGATATCACCACTGCCCCTGCCAATAATTATAATAAAAGCTAACGTTCATTGATACTTAATTTGTGCCAAGCACCATGCCGAACACCAGGCATGCTTCATCATATTTGATTCTCATAACTACTTTATAAGGCAGATCTTATTTTTTTCCACTAAAGAAGTTAAGTGTTTGCTGAAAGTCACAAAACTCACAAACGGGGAAATTTTAAATCAGGTCAATCTCATTTCAACCACTAGAATGAACATACCTGGAACACGTTCGAGAAAGTTTTTGCAGCCAGCCGTACGTGCAGGTCAGGACCTCAGGCACTAACTCACTTGACCTGATTGCTCAGTAGTGACCTTCCCTAGCCCCAAATCTCATCTGCGGTGGAAAGCAGAGCTGGATGGGGTGGACTTGGCTGAGGGGTTGGAAAGTTTGTAGCTGAGAAGGCAGCAGGTGTACTCTAAGCCCAACCAGCCAGCTGGTAGAGAAGCAGGGATTAGAGGAAAGCCTGTCCATTTCACTCTTTACATTTGGGGACACCATGCTCATGAATGATCTAATTGAGCAGTCATGGCCGCGAAAAAGTAAACAATTTATTTAGGCAGGGATTTTTCCCCCCAAAAGACCGGAGTGATTTTACCCAGAGACAGAGTCCTCATTTGTTTCGTTAATACCACTTCATGGCATCGTGACTGCCTTAATTGCTGCCATTCCTCCTGTGGCGGATGAAGTATCTGTTCTTTTCTGACCCGTGGGATGCACAAGAATTAGCATAATAGCAGCGCCTCCGCCCCCGGCGGCAGCTCATCCAGCACCCGCCGAGGCTCACACGTACCATCATTTGAGTCAATTAGGTGCTTGTTAGTTCAGCGTGAGAACCAGGGCTGTAAGGGATGGCTGTGTCGGGCGCTGGCTGCTAGGCTCCTGCCTCTCCCTTCCTCTCCGTTCCTTCAGTTCAGTGGTGTGGTCACTTAGCTTGCCATGCGTCAGCGAGTGCCTTCCTGCTGATGGCGAAATCAAAGCTGCTTTCTCCTTCTCCTTCACCTCCTCCTCCCCTGCCTCCTCCTCCCCCTCCTCCTCCCCTCCATCCTCCTTCTTCTTCATCATCACCCCTGTTTATCAAGTACCTACCATGTGGGGGTGGCATACATAACCTCAGCACTCAGAGCAGCCTCACGAGGGAGGTACAACCCCCATGTTACAGATCAGGAAATTGACTCTCAGAGCAGCGAATCATTTACCCAGGTTCATATATACCTAGTAAATGGCTAAGCTAGGGAAAAAACAACCAATGCCTATCTACAGATAGATCATGCTCTGTTCGGGATTTTAAGGCATGTAAAGATAAAACTGTGTTAGTTAATGTTATAAAAGAACATTTGGCAAATTACCAAGTCTAATAAAACCTAGGGCTAAAAGGCACATTGCTGATAAATGCCATGGTGGAGCAGAGGATGTTCAGGAGGAAGTTAAAGAGCAGCAGGTATGTCATGGAAGGCACCTGAAGAAGATGGAATTTTGACAAAGTTGGGAACGATGTGTAGGACCTGGACACACAGGGGGGGAAAGGAGTAGGTCCCAGGTGGGAAGGAGAGCACAAGCCAAGGCATGTCGCTGACAAGGGACCCAAGGAAAGCGGTTGGTTGGGAGCAGAGAGGCATGATACAGAGCAACGATTATCATTTTACCCTCCTTATTATTTCATGCAATTCAACTCAACAAACATTTACTTTGGGCCGATGTGTGCTAGGCACTGGCTTAGGCAGGTGGGATATTGCAAAGAGCAAAACAAATATAAATCTCTGTTTTCTTGGAGACCACATCCTATTCTGGGACCATCAAAGCATTTATCACCATTGTCTATCTTGCTTATTTGTTTACTTATTTCTTCTCCGATTCCCCCACCTTCCCAAGAATGTGTGCTCCATGATCCAGGGACCACAGAGAACGATTTTAGTTGCTTTTCTAACTTCCATTCTGCTGGCAACAGCTTCTGATTCACGATTTGGGGAGCAGTGCAAATATGATTTTCAGCCACACGCTTGGACTGAATACATTGAACTCATTACCTACTCCAGGCCCAGCCGCATTAATTTGCTCCCCCTCTTGAAGTTCTTCTGATTGTTTCAGAAATGGGAATATAACCCCGGCTTCAGCTCATCCAATTCTGGTAAACCTCAGGACGTTTGCTCTTCCATGAGTATGAAGATGTGAGGCGTGGGGCTGCTACAGCCGTTTATAGCCAGTACGGAACCATCTGACGCTGCTCGAAGACATCATGGAAAACCAGAAGATAAAACTGACACTGCAGAGGACAGAAAAGAGGGACAAAAAGAACCTTGGTGACATGGTTGAATTGTTAGATCAAAACCTATTTGAGACTCAGTCTGCCTCTGTACCTTTCAGGTATGTGGCCAGGTTGAGTTAGATTTTCTGCCATTGGCCACGCAAAGGTTTCAGACAGAGATTTTGTCTTCTTTTTTGTATCGCCAGTGTTTTCTCTAGAACAATACCTGACATGTAGTAAGAACTCAGTATTTGTTCAGTGAGTCCTTGATGAACGAGTGAAAAACGAAGTGAAAGAGGAAGTGGCCCTTTCTTTTCTTGATGCTTTTAAAAATTAATACATTTACTTTTTTAAAAATTTTGTAACATGCATTCATTTTTTTGAGAGACAGGGTGCAAGTGGGGGAGGGACAAAAAGAGAGGGGAACACAGAATCGGAAGCAGGCTCCAGGCTCCAAGCTGTCAGCACAGAGCCCGAGGAGGGACTCAAACCCATGAAACCTGAGATCATGACCTGAGCCGAAGTCAGACGCTTAATCAATTGAGCCACCCAGGCACCCCAGATTTAATTTTTATGAAGCATATCACACTTGCAGACGTTCATGTGAAACATGAGCATATTTTAAAGGATATCCTAGAGAACACCCATGCAACTTTCACCCCAGTTAAAATGGAATGATAAAATATATTTAATCCATCTAAAATAATGGAGAAAGAAATACAGAACCGGTGTATATAAAAAAAAAAAACAAAACAGAAGAGCTGAGACCACTGGAAAGCACAAAACAATATGGCAGATAGAAATCTGAAGAGATCATTAATTATATCAAATGTAAGTGGGCTAAAAGCTCTAGCTAATAAGAAAGATGTTCAGGTTAGATTAGTAAAACGATCAACTAAATGTTGTTTATAAGAGCTGCATCAGAAAGATAGAGACAGAAATGGTGAAATTAAGATATGGAATGATAGGCCATGAGCATGCTAACAAGAAGAAATATGGTATAGCTAGCTTAGTATCTGTTAAAATAGACTTTGAGGCACAAAGTATTTCTAAAGATGAAGAAGGTCACTTCGTAATGACGATAAGCTTAATTCGCAAGAATAAAAAGAGAGTTGTAGATTTGTATCTCCTAACAGTGAGAACATCAGAATAGGGCCAATGTTTCAGAAGCTCCCTCTGCTTCAATCACAGTCTCTCCTCACAGGGGGACCCACTGTGCTAGCTTTGTGCCAATTATTCCCTTGCTTAAGTTTCTACTAGTCCCCGTTGGGCATGAATCTCTGAAGTTTAGGGTGCCCGCCTTAAAAAAAAAAAACTTTACGTAAATGGAATTATACAGTATGCATTTATGAATGACATGGTTCCCTCTTTCTGTTTGTGAGACCGACCCGTGTTGCTGCACGTACGGGTAGTTCATTCACTTTGACTGCCGTGCATCATTCCATTTTAAAATGTGCCGCAATTTCTTCACCCACATTATTATTCTCAGCAGCAGCATCACCGATGTCATTGCTAACAACAGTTGGGCTACTTCCAGTTTTGAGCTATTACAAACAACAATGCTAAGAACATTCCTGTGCACATCTCCTGGGACACAGGAGCACAGGTCTCCAGGGTATATACCCAGGAGTGGAATCACTGGGACCCAGGGCTGTGTCCACGTAGGTAACTGTTTCCTTTTTATGCTGATGTACTGATTTAGGTTTCCATCAGTGCAGGAGAGTTCCCACTGCTCCGCAGACTCACCAGCAGTCAGCACTGTAAGACTACTCCCTTCTTGCCAATCTCATGCACATCTAGTAGTCTATCGTTGTAGCTTTCATTACACTTCAGTTCAAATTAATTTCTCATTTTCGTTATAACCTGTTGTTTTGCCCCCTTAACGTGTTTCTTAATTTACAAATGTATTTTCCAGTTATCTTTTGGTTATTGACTTCTGGCTTTATTGCATCGCTATGAGATAAAGTGAATTGTGTGGTTTTGAAGATTGAACATATGTTGAAGGTATAATTTTATATAAATGTTCTACGCATCCTTTGGAAAATGTGTATTTTATAATTTGGGGCGTGTTACAATCTCAACCCGTCTCTTAATATGATTTGTTATGCATGTTATTTAAGTCTTTTGTATTTTTTTTTTTTGGTCTGCTTGTTCCGTGTATTACTGAGAGAGAGATGTGCTTAAAAACCTTCCACTATTGTGAATTTTTCTATTTTTTATAGGCCATTTATATTCTTGAGAGGTTAGGAGATACAAATTCACAACTGTCCTATCAGTCTTGCAAATTAAGCTTATTGTTATTTCGAAGTGACCCTCTTCATCTTTAGAAATACTTTGTGCCTCAAGTCTATTTTAACAGATACTAAGCTAGCTACACCGTATTTCATCTTGCTGGCATGTTCATGGCATAACTTTCCATATTTTACTTTCAACCGTCTGTCTCTATCTTTCTGATGTGGCTCTTATAAACAACATTTAGTTGATCGTTTTACTAATCTAACCTGAACATCTTTCTTATTAGCTAGAGCTTTTAGCCCACTTACATTTGATATAATTAGTGATCTCTTTGGATTTCTATCTACCGTATTGTTTTGTGCTTTCCAATGGTCTCAGCTCTTCTGTTTCTTTTATATACCTGTTCTGCGTTTCTTTCTCCATTATTTTAGATAGATGAAATATATTTTATCATTGCATTTTCTCTTCTACTAATTTAGAAGTTATGGACTCAATTTGATGCTTTTAACGGTTATCTTTGAAGTGGCTATGTGCAGATTTAACTAACCAAAAATATTTTGATCATTTTCTTACTCTCCCAATTACTAGACCTTGTAATAATAACTACATTTCTTCTTCCTCTGATAGAGAGATGGAGAAATATTTGCTCTCTCTGTATTTTTTATGTTTATTTATTTTTGAGAGAGAGAGAAAAAGAGTGTGAGCAGGGGAAGGGCAGAGAGAGAGGGAGACACAGAATCCTAATCAGGCTCCAGGTTCCAAGCTGTCAGCAACAGAGCCCGATGTGGGGCTCAAACTCACAAACCATGAGATCATGACCTGAGCCGAAGTAGGATGCTTAACTGACTGAGCCACCCAGGCGCCCCGCTATATGTGTATGTATATATATATATATATATATATATATACATATATATATATATATATATACACACACACATATATATACATATATATATATTTGTACATCTATCTATATATTTATTTCTGTTCTTTTGACTCCACAAGGCATTGTAATTATATAATCAGTATTAGATTCCCCACCTTGGATGGCTCTGAGCTTAATCTTTTGTCAAGCACACCTCAGGAGGCCATGAAAATTCATATTGAGATTCTCCAAGTTCAGTAAATGTCTTTAGTTCAGAATTACAAAGAATGCCCCACTACTTCTCTGTTCCAGCCTTCACTCACATTTTAGCTTGGTAACTAGTAACTCTTTTTCCTTGATACTTTGATGATGTTTAGAATATTTCAGTTAACATTTTTAGTTTGTGTGTGTGTGTGCGTGTCTGTGCGTGTGTGTCTAAGGCAGGAGGATCAGTCAAGATAGTTATTCTGCTCTGCTAGATCACCAGAAATAAACTTGGTCTTGTCTTTATCTATATAATTTCATTTCAGTCTCTTTCTTGAATTTTGGGTTATATCTGCTTCAACCACCTTTTAGTTGCTTCTTTCTTTCTCAGCTCTGAGTTTACTTCCCAAAACTTTCCTTCTCTTTTCTTTTTTTTTCTTTGTCTCCCTCTATACACATCTCATTTATGTGTCAAAAGGAAGAAAAGACTCTCATCATGCATGAGCGTAATGATAGTGATGCACTTGAATCAAAGAGAAATGTATAAATTATGATATGAAATTATACAAAGAACCAGTGCCTGAAGCTGTTAACATCCTTGAAACTGTCCAAAGACCCCTTCAGAATGTCAACAGAAGTACCTGCCTACCTTTATCATCTTCCTTTAATGAAACCTGCTTTTTCTTTTTTTTTTTTAATTTTTTTTTCAACGTTTATTTATTTTTGGGACAGAGAGAGACAGAGCGTGAACGGGGGAGGGGCAGAGAGAGAGGGAGACACAGAATCGGAAACAGGCTCCAGGCTCTGAGCCATCAGCCCAGAGCCTGACGCGGGGCTCGAACTCACAGACCGCGAGATCGTGACCTGGCTGAAGTCGGACGCTTAACCGACTGCACCACCCAGGCGCCCCAGAAACCTGCTTTTTCTTAAGTACCACCAGCATTCAAGAGAAGTAAAAATGTCTCCTTTCTATTTTATTGCAATGTTGTAGTTTTATACTACTTTTTCAACTGAAAACTCATTGTGTGTTTTCTTTTAATGTTTATTCATTTTTGAGAGAGAGAGACAGAGCATGAGTGGGGGAGGGACAGAGAGAGACGGAGACACAGAATCCGAAGCAGGCTCCGGGCTCTCAGCTGTCAGCACAGAGCCCGATGTGAGGCCCAAACTCAGGGACCGCAAGATCATGACCTGAGCCAAAGTCAGACGCTTAACCGACTGCACCACCCAGGTGCCCCTGAAAACTCATAGTTTTTAAGTTATATTTTGGTTAACTCCAGCAGCATATTTTGAAATCATTTGAGACTCCCCACAACCACTATGAATAATATTTTGGTGTGCCAGACATCCGACTTACAGAAGAATCTCAGGCTTATAATCTGTTTTTAAGATAGGATCCACTTATAATTTGGTTTTCTTCAAAAAATTGTTAAAATAATGTTATAACCACAGTAAAGGACATTTTAAAATAAAATGTTTTCAACCTCTGCCAACTAAATATAATTATTTTCATTTCCCCGCATTCCCTTTCAAACTTTATCTATATACTTACATAATTTATGGTTATAATCATGGTAAATCTACAATGCTGTGTTCTCCTTTTGAAAGCTTCTAGTGTTTTATAAATACCCCTTCCTGTTGTTACACAACTTCTTGTCTGTCATTTTCAGCAGCTGCCTGCTATTCTACCAAGCTGATATATTATAATTTACTTAATAATTTCCCTGTTGTGGGACTTTAAAGCCATTTCAGTATTCTTCCTGTTGTACTTTGATAAATGTGTTTGTGCATATATCACCAGACTGGGGAAAGTTGTGGAATTAAGACACGAATAATCCAATGAGATAATGGAGAGGTAGCAGTTCTCAAATACTTTTTGGGCAAGAAGAGTGTTAGGGTGCTACTCCCTCACTCTGGCATGCTGAATCAATGCAGAAGCCAGCAAGCCTTTAAAGTGTTTTTTTGTTTTTTTTTTGCCTCCAATCAATCAATCAATCAGTCGATTTCATGTTTCAAGTGTGTGCTTTAGCAATATCACCTTTCCAGTTACAAACTGAATGAAGCTCGGGAACATGGAACACCGAACTTGTAAGAACAGGCCTTTAAGGCCCTTGAGCCCAAGCCTCTTGTTTTCTAGATGAGGATACAGATGCCATCATTGACATCATCCTGCTATTAGTGGAGATTTGATTCCGAGGGGGAAAAACTCAGACTTCCTTACTCTCTGGTCCATTTCCATTGGATCAATGGTCTCCAAACTTTAGAACCACAAAGAGGTTGACAATTGGTTGGAAGCACCAAGGAGCATTTGGAAAATGGACCGAAAGCAATTTCTGGGTGCATTCTATAGTGCTTGTTACCAGGTGAAGATGAGTCTTTTTTGTTTAGAGTCTCTCAAGTGTGTGGGCTCTGACAAAGGCTAGCACTAAAAGGGACATACATGTGAAGAGGCCACTTAGCATCTCTCTCCTCGCTGCAGTGAGACAGCCATTACTTTTCATTAAATAAGTAATATTCTGAACAATCCACTTACTCATCATTAAGGGCCATTAGTGGCTACTCTTTGTCACACATAAACCCTAACGGTGCTCTATCAAGGGTTTTACTAAAGAGTTGCTAATTTTCAACAGGGAAGATTAGTAATGCTGGAAGCAGAATTTAGATTTTCCTCTGATGCTCTTCTAAATATCCTCCCCTTTAGCCTCTGCCCTGGAAAACAAAGCAGCCACACAGTAATTACGGTGAGGCTTTAGCAGGAAGAACCACCGGTCTGGGTCTCCTCTCCTGTGGCTGCAGTTCGGGCTTTGGTCACAGGGGAGCACACTGATCTCTCAATTAAAAGCTCACAATACACTTGCCGGCTTCTCTGGTCTTTTTGGACCTCAGTCTGTCTGCGTGGAGGGTCAGGTCACGCAGTGCTTCCAGAAGGCCACAAAAGAATCCTCCCTTAAGCCAAACAGACACCAGCCCTCATCTGTCTCAATATTTCAACTGGAGAGATTTTTCCTAGGCAAATTCCAAAATGCAACTGTAGAACGATTGGATTTCCATTGGCCATGACACATTGTTTTTATCTCCTGATGGCAAATCTGAGTAGTGGGGCTAGTGGGGTCCTAGCAAACAGGCATAGCAGAGAGGTGTGGTGGCTTACCTACACGACTTCCAGGTAAAGTCCATGAGAAGTCCCCCCCACCTCCGCTTCATCCTCCCTCATCGTCTCTTCTATCCATTCCACTGGTTTAATTAGTGTCCTTTTTCAAAATGGAAAATTCCCTAGAGGTTGCAAAGTTTGGTTTACATTGTTTGAGTACACCATTCTGAAAGTTCCAGCATGGGCACTCGCGCTATTACTTGGCTAGAACAGAGATAGGTAGGACCAAGTAATAGACCAGAGGAAATTAGGGCAGAAAAGCTTAAACATTACTTTCATTAACAAACCCATAGAAAAACATACTTGATTTCCTTGGCCATCTGGCCATGCATTAATATTTTGCTTTGACGTGATAAATAACAGCAGGGTGACTTTGCATACATCTTCCTTCCTTTGCTGGCTTCAGGATTCGGAGATGATTCTGAGACTGTTCATTGTATATTCTCAATACATGTAGACATTAAATCCATCAAGAGGCAGGGCACTTTGTGTTGGCCAGAAGACAATTCCAGTTGCAAATGCTTTTTAATTAACAGGGGCTTTGTATCAGCTTTGCTAGCTACCCAGCTAGAGTTCCCATGTCTGGGCAGGTGCATCCTGTTGTGTATTACTGAACAACAAAGGAGAGTGCAAGGGCAGGGGCACTTCAGAAGACTGAATGAGTGCATGCTTCCCTGCTCTCTGCCTCCCGCTGGTCTGTTGCTCCTCCTGCTGAATCCCCCACGTAAGACTCCTTTAAGCTCTGACTCCTTGGTTCATTCGTTCAGTCATACATTCAACAAATATTTGCCGAACACCCACCCTATATGGTGTGCTGTGGTTGGCCCCAGCCATACAGTATCAAACAAGGAGAACTCACTGTCTGAGACAGAAAATGGTTATTCAGGAAATCATAAAGGTAAAGTGAGATGGATATTTTAATGCAAGGGGTCTTGGAAAATTTTCCCAAGTGGATTGACCATCCTTTCTCCCCAGTAGTGTTTCTTTCTCTCTTTTTTTTTATTTATATATGAAATTTATTGTCAAATTGGTTTCCATACAACACCCAGTGCTTATCCCAAAAGGTGCCCTCCTCAATACCCATCACCCACCCTCTCCTCCCTCCCACCCCCCACTTTCTCTTTTTTTAAGGGCCTGCTTCTCTGATGCAAATGGGCTATCTCACCCTATAATGCCATGAATTTCCCCAGTGGATGTCACTGGCGACCGTGTCCACCAATTTGATGCGGCAAACGAGCTCTACCAAAGCCAACAGCTAGTAGGATCATGGAACCCAGAGTCAGGGCAGCTGACGCATATTATATACAGCACACCGTCAACTGGACTGGCAACTGGGGTCAGACTGGGGCAATGGTCCTCCTAGTTCCACATTTTACCTACTGGGCCCCACCCACCAACAGATGCATCAAAGCCTGGTATCTGGGGCCAATACTGACCTAGAGTTGAGAGAAGGAGGGACAGGAAGATAGTGAGTAATTTGACTTAAGGATCATAGAGTTTCAGATGGCATGATCCACCATCCACTTGATACTCATAGTGTGGCCCATGGCCAAACAACATCAGCATCAGCTGAGAGCTTGTGGGAAATGCAGAACCTCAGACTCCACCCCTGACCTACCGAATCTGGATCTGCCTTTTAACAATATCCCCAGGTGACTCGTAAGCATATTACATTTTGAGAAACAGTGCCCCACATAAATAAGTTTCGACCTTTCCCCCTGGCACCCACATACTAGATGACAATCCTGTGTAAGACATATTTCCTTCAGTGTCATGAACACTTCCATACTGCAAGTGACAAATGATTAAGAGCACTGCAATACACGAGTGCCATATCGGTTTAGAACTGAGCTATCTTGACTCCTTCATTTGATAAATATGAGTGAATTGCCTAGGTCCCATACTATGAGCTCATGGCAGAGCTAGGGCCAAGACCCCAGGTCTTCAGCTGTCCTTTGGATGAGTCTTGAATCAGGGGTATCCTGCTCTTCCCTTATGACCCAACTTCTCACAAACTATGTTTCTGTCATTTGTGTCTCAGGTTTAAGGTGCCAGTTGTTGACATCCATGCAGCTAACAGCTAATGTGATTACATGCCCAACTGTCTTTGAACAGCTTGATAACCTTATCTCTGATGGTCACCGTAAGGCATTCGTGTGCCTGAACAGCCTGTCATCTATAAAGACAATTATCTTCTGATCTTGACCTCCCAGTTACCCTGCATGGAACTCCTGGCCCCTGGGTTCTACCTTGACCTCTGTGAAGAGTACATATTGCCCAGTAGTTTGCTTTGAACTAGCCATGTGAACTCATATCTCCATGTAAACATCCCCCATACGTCAGATTCCACAGTGAAGCACCCATATTTAGACTTTCTCAGACTCCAGAGATTCCTTGAGCTCTGGACTCTGAGTCTAGATTTTTCTGTTTGGTTCTATCCAAACTCCATCTCATATTACTAAGGCTAGATCTTGACCCCTGTCTCTCTCTCTGTCTCTCTCTGTCTCTGTCTCTCTCTTTTCAAGGAATATACAAATCACAGTGATAAGGAGAAGACAATCTGGAAAATAAAGATGACTCTTCAAATTTACAAAGGAGGGTGGTTATAGAGAACAGCTTTCCTTTTCCAAAGAGGAAGATAAGAGGGCCTCTTCCCTATGTTAAGGGCATAATTCAATATCATCCAGACTGATTTAGTATTGAAAGACTTTACATTCCCAAAGGTCAACATTTTTAAAAGAGAAGATGGTAGGTTGATGGTATCTTAATTTCAAAGCAATTTATTTTCTCTCAAATCTCAATATTTTTGCTATCAATGAGGAATGTGCCCTTGAACACAGTTCCAGCAAACATGGCAATGTCCCCAAATTGCCTCATTTGCATTTGGGTCCCAAGGCCTGCTCCAGGTGACTTGAGAAATAAATGAAACTGATCTAGAACATTCTTCTTCCACAATCACTTCTCTTGGGGTTGCCCCTTTGGGTAATGGTTCCCTTTTATTTGGTTTTCAATGCTCTCTCTTTGCCAGTTTTCTCCCCTAGCAAACAGAAAGCCACCTGCTGAAAATATCCAATGCCATGTAACCTATTGCTAGAGTATCTTCACATGAAAAGACCCACGGAGAGGACAAAACTTAGCCCAAAGGAATGGTTGCTTAAGCTGGAACTTGAAGCTTCAAAGATGGACGAGAATGACACCTGCCCCACCTTGCTTCATAAGGGGATTAGTAAGGAAAAATTAGGTCAGAGATGTTAAAGTGCTTTTGACACAAATCAAATCAAGGCTTTGATTTTTCCCAATCTAATACAGCCCTGCCTTAGGGTCAGTTTCTGCCTCAAACTGCCCATTTTTCAAAATGAGAATACTGGACTTTCATACTTCCTTGCAAGGCTGCTGGGTGCAAAGGAAACAATTGTGTTTTGTCTAATGTCATTGGATCAAAAATGTTTGAGACAATTGCCTTAATAGGACCAGTGGCATCACAGAAAGAACAGCTAGTTGTTCTCAGCCTGCATTTCAGATAAGTCTTGAGCTAATGAATGATCAAGCAGGTGAAAATTCGGCACCATAGAACCACTCGCCAGAGAAATGAACACTCTTGCGTTTGATGGCAAGAGGATAGAAACAGTTCTATTTTGAGAACAGACGTCAACGCTGTCTGCTGGGTTTCTATTCTCAAAGCTAACCCAGGTGCCTTCAGAGGACAAAGGGAGTGGCTCCATGGTACTGTTTCTGGAGGCATGGTCTTTGGACCCACTGCATCCGAATCATGTGCTTATTACGAATGTAGATTCTTGGCTGAAGCATCTTGCCAAACCCAGTGATTCAGGATCTCTTGGGGTAGGACCAAGAAAGCCATATGTTAAACAAAAAGATGACTCTCTAGCATACTAACATATATGACTCACAACCACCAGTGGATTGAATTCCTATATTACTACAGGGCAGTGGTTCTCAGCCCTGGCCACACACTAGAAGGACTAATAAAAAACACCTGTGGCCAGTCCTACCCCAAACCAATTAAATGAGATCTTCTGGAGATGAGGCCCTGACATCTGCATTTTTAAAGCTCTTCTGGGGCGCCTGGGTGGCGCAGTCGGTTAAGCGTCCGACTTCAGCCAGGTCACGATCTCGCGGTCCGTGAGTTCGAGCCCCGCGTCGGGCTCTGGGCTGATGGCTCAGAGCCTAGAGCCTGTTTCCGAGTCTGTGTCTCCCTCTCTCTCTGCCCCTCGCCCGTTCATGCTCTGTCTCTCTCTGTCCCAAATAAATAAATAAACGTTGAAAAAAAATTTTTTTAAATAAAAAAATAAAGCTCTTCTGGTGATTTTAGGTGTGCAGTCAGGGCTGGGAACCACTGAAATAGGGCTCGCTCCCCTACTTCCCCTTGGGATGCAAGGGAACTACTCAAGGGCACCCACAGAACAGGTACACTGACTCCTAGCCCTTCTCAAGTTTCTTTTCTGCCAACGCATTAAGGGCCATAAGAATCTAAAGAGTACCTAAAATGTGCTATACACTGAGGAACTCAGCAATTAAACAGAAATAGACTACTCTCAAGGAGCCCACAGTCCAGTGGAAGAGACAGACTCAATTACAAAAGGTAAGTAGAAGAAGCAATAATCTCTCTAGTTTCTCCTGCTGGTCCTTATTTTAAGGACCTTGCTCTGGGGTGCTTGTCTGGCTGCGTGGGTAGAGCATGTGACTCTTGACCTTGGGGTTGTGAGTTCAAGCCCCACATTGGGTATACAGATTACTTAAAAATGAAATTTTGCAGGGTTGTGGGGGGGGGGGAGGACTTTGCTCTCCACACACCTGAGAATTACTTGCTTATGGGGATCCCTTGCTTTACCCTTCCACTATCTGCTTGTTCAAAGCATCTTTTAAAATATCTGATTTTGTGGGGTGTCTGGGTGGCTCAGTTGGTTGAGCATCCGACCCTTGAAATTGGCACAGGTCATGATCCCAGACTCATGGAATTGAGTCCCACGCCAGGTTCTGTGCTGAATGTGGAGGCTCCTTAAGATTCTCTCTCCCTCCCTCTGCCCCTCTCCCCTACTGGTGCTCGCGCTCTCTCTCTAAATTAAAAAAAAAAGTTTAAAAAATCTGATTTTGAGCATCCCTAAAAGGCATTGTAGTTCTTAAGATACTTGGAACCTATGTCAGTTTCTATCCAGATCCTGAAGATTTCCTCTGACATGAGTTCCAGACTATGAAGTCTCATCCTTTGGCACATGCCTGTGTTAGCCCGTGAATGTCGTAGCATAATGGTGGTAGACTGACAAGTCCTGACTTGTGGAGTTAAGGAGTAAGCTGCTATACCCTCTGCTAAAAACATGCCTTTATCTCTGAATTCAGAAAGAAAGTATCTTTCTTGAAATAATTTTATTGGAATCTATCTGGAGATAATAGAGCTTTTAGGCAGGTATTCTGGTTCAGGCTAATGTATGAAATAATGTATAATCTACCCCTCTCCTATAAAAGGGCTCAATTAAAGTTAGGATTTTGCTCTTAATCATCTAATGCAGAAAACAAGGCATGGCCAATGGACAGCTCCACGTATCAAAATGTGATCTCTTTAAACTCACAGGCTAGTTTTTTAAAATGTTAGCTTTTGCTCCTTTCCCTTCCTGTAATAATTTCCTTTTTATAATTTATCAGCTGATAAATGATTTGAGAACTGTTAAGTCATGTCCTACGTGACACCAACAGGTATTCTTGTCATAAAAAGGAAGAAGAAAGTTTTCAGTGACCATGGCCTTATTTGACATTTAAAGGAGCCACAAGTGAACCTTTCACATTTTATTTATTGTATTCATATGTTCTCAGTCCTACTGTGATCTGGTATACCTTTCTGAAACCTAGTTTTTGGAGAAAAAAATTTGAACTCCAACTTGGAAATGGTGATGGCTTGCCTGGAACAGATATGCAGTCTCCTAGTTTCTCATCTAACATTGAAGCACATTCTCTTTATTTATACCCGTTTAGGGAATGGTTCCAGTGTTAATCAGTAGCAATTTGAAATTCCTCAACTAACTGGAGGAAACGTGGCATTAATACTTGATTGCAGAAGTAACGGTAGGCTGTGGCAACAGATCTAGGCATAATTATAAACTGGGCAGAAGGGCTCACTTGGGGTGAGCTAGCACTCGCGAATATGCAGGAAATTAATAAACCTGGCTAAAGACAAATAGTAAGGAACTTATTCTGAAAGCCCTTTGAGCGGAAGGCAAAGGGATTATTTTTATTGCCTACAAGTACAAGAACAATGATTAGCCTTTCTGCCTTCATTTGCTCCATTAGCTACGTTATCATACACGGTTAGCAGCAGTGGTAGAGAAGGGAGCTGCTCACGCACAGAATAAACATTCTAAATCCCAAGGTCGTCAATTATAAACATTAAATGTGCCAATGGGGGTTTTTAACAGCTTTATTGAGATGTAATACCGTCCAGACTATATACCTACAGTATAGTTCGCCATCAAAACGTACCATTCAGTTTTGTACATATTCACTGACTTGTACAATCATCACCACTATTTAATTTTAGCACATTTGTATCATTCCAATAAAACACCGCATACCTATTAAGCAGTAACCTTCCAACCTCTTCCCCACTTAGCGCCTGGCAGCCACCAATCTACTTTTTGTCCCTGTAGATTTGCCTATTCTGAATGTTTGAGATAAGTGGAATCATATAATACATGACCTTTTGTGTCTAGCTTCTTTCACTTAGCATAATTTCTTCAAGGTTCATCCATATTATATCAGCTCTTTATTCCTTTTAATGGATGAATAATAGCCTCTTGTATGGATATACCACATTTTGTTTATCCATTCATTAGCTGATGGGCATTTGGGTTGTTACAACTTTTTGTCTATTATGAATAGCGCTGCTATGAACATTTGTGTACAAGTTTTTGTGTGGACATACATCTTCATTTTTCTATATACCCAGAATTGTAATTGCTGGCTCATGTGGTAACACCATGCTTAGCATTTTAGCTAATGAGTTTTTGTTTTGTTTTTTTTTTTGAGAGAGAGAGAGAGAGAGAGAGGCTCAAACTCACGAAAAGTGAGCTCATGACCTGAGCCGAAATCAAGAGTCAGACACTTAACCAACTGAGCCACCCAGATGCTCCGGCCAATGAGTTCTTTAAGCCATGTTTTTTAAGCATTCTTTTCTAAGTTTATTTGAATTTAAAGAGACTGTAGATGAATATGCTGTGTGGGCTTAACTGAGGCTAATTTTTTTTCTTGATACCATTTGTGTGAGCAAATTTGATGATTCCCTGGATATTCTTCCCTTAATATGAATTTGCCTGGAGAAGAGGGAAGAAGAAACTAGCTTTTCCCATTTGACAGGTAAGTAATCTGCTATGTTTCTAGTTGTTATGGCCACAGATATGACAATATCGGAGTTTGGGGGTCCCACTAAAAAGTGTAGTGAAGTCAGACTGAAATGGAATGAAGTCAAAGCAATAGCAGTTAGGAGGGTTTGAAACTAATCATTGAAATGATGGGGCCAACTTTTGGGCTCACTGCTCTTTTATGACAATTTTGGCGGCTGGTATTTAGCCAATAGCAAAGCGTATTTATGTAACATATTTGTATGTGCCTGGCCCTGCGCTAAGTGCTTTACATGCATCATTTCATTAAGCCCATTTTACAGCTGGGGAAACTAAAGCCTAGAAATTAACTAACTAACTCAAGGTAGCACTTATAACAAGTAACATTTGAAACCCAGGTGTGCCCGAATCCAGAGTCCACACTTTTAACTACCTAACTTCACAGCTACTGAGTCTTCTAGCCCCACCCAAGGCTCTTAGAAGGTTGTTTTTTTTTCTCCCACACCCCAATTTCCAAGTGGTAATGGAGGCGGGTGGTCTCAAAATGGCCCTCTTCTTTCCTAGTTGTACCATATAATGCTTAGATAAAACATCTCTTATACCTCCTTTCTGATGCCACTGAACATCTCCCTCTGATTCTATCAAGCAGTAATGGAACTGGTTTATGATCTCTCAAGCATCATTGGATATGATCAGAATGGTTTGAAATAGTTTACTTTGACATCAGTCATTGCACTCACCTAGCACAGATCTCATTCTTTTCCTATCCAAACAAGAATTCATCTTTAGGCCAGCCCCATTGTTATAAGCCCTGAAACAGTGTTCCTCTAAGTTACTAAAAGCCACTCTTCCTTTCTCTTCCTCAGACTGTGTTCAAGGTAGAAACATAAGTGGCAGAGCCAGAATTTAATGATTCATCTGACCCCCAGGGCCGATGTTCTTTCCACTACATTAAGCTGCTTTCAAAGTTCAAAGCTGCCGTCCTCACAAGCCCATGGAAATGCTCCCCAAATCCAAACCACCTCTTCCTAGTGGTGCCTTCATTCTAAGAAGCAACAGGAAATGTCTTCCATGCTTTTCTTTACCAGGAAGATTTTGTTATGTCATTCAGAATCAGGTTCATTCTACTAACCACAGCAGTAAGATATTTACATTCATCACTTTCTTTTCTTGAAGACTCTTCTAGGATGATCACATAGGATACTACATCTAGCTTCTCACTAATTACACAGAAGTCTTCCTGTTCAACTGTCAGTGTATCTTAATCTGAGGATAGGAATGCTAACACCTTATTCCCGTCTTCAAACATCTAAGACTGTTGTGTGCGATCATTCTTGATCTTCTGGTTTTATCCAGCCTTGGTTGTATTTCCTGTACTAGAGCAGAGAGTTCATTTTCTTCTGATATTTAATCTGTATGTAGTTCTCTAGTCACTACCTAGAATCAGATATGTCCATTTTCAAACAAAGAGCTTGGAGTTACAGGTGTAGGATGGGGACGGTTGTCAAGGAAAGGGAAGAGGAATTTCAACATTTTGAACTCCCAAACGATGGAGAAAATGCTGTGATGTTTGTCAACATCACACAACTGTCAAAAGTACACGAAACCAGCTCTATAACTTGATACATTAATTTGTTCAACTAATATTTATTGAGCACCTGTTATATGTCAAGCTCTATGTAAGATGCTGGAAATACATCAAGGAGCAAAAAATGGCAGAGATGCCTGCTCCCATGGAGCTCATCTTCTAGTAGGGAAGGAGAGACAATGAGCAATACACATGAAAACAACTAAATTACATAGTATGTTAGAAGATTATAAATGATCTGGTGATTTTCACAAAGGATAGGGCAGGATTAGGGGATTGGTAATGCAAGGTGTGTTGGGTAGGTTGTGCTACAGAACAGGATGATAGGGGTAGACATTACTGAGAAAGTGACGCTTGGTCAAAGACCTGAAAGAAGGATGGGGGTTAGCCATCCAGATGCCTTGGGAAAGAAGATTCCGGGTAGAAAAAAGAGTCCGGAATAGTGCAAAATGTATCAAATTTCCACCAAGATAGAAAACCCAAAGCATACTATTACATTCAACCAATCAGGCCCTTTGTCCCTATTTATATATATTTAGTTGCTTTATGTCTATATCTGTAATTACAAAAATCTCAACTATCTAGAAGGCTATGTCCCTTATGGATGATGTTATCTTAAAATGATCCCTAGGCAGAAAGAAATATATTTTAAAGCAGAAGTGCCCATAGCCAAGGGTGGTGACTACTCAAGCTCTTATTGTAGCTGATAAGGGAACCGGTTTGAACCAGATTTTTCAGACCCTTAGAAGCTTTCCTGTGTTGCAACAGAATTTCTTATATTATCAGGTTCTTGATCGTATTTTTATTTATTTTTTTTCTCTCACGCTCCAGAACAAGTATAGCCAGCCCAGAGATGGCTGCTAGGAATTCTGCTAGAAATTCTCAGTGCAAAATTCAGGAGCCACCCTCCCCGGTCCTGGGTCATGCTTTCCGTTGTGGTTTCCCCTGGGCTCACCTATCTGCCTCTGCAATCTCTGGCCCACTTCTCTCAGCTGGGGATCTGGGACTGCTAGCTCGCTGTCTTCCCCTTGCCTCTCGGGAGTGCTTGCCGCCTGTCCCTTCCCTGCCTCCTTCCCCAGGGTCTTATTCTACCTACCCAGCACTCCCATTCTCTTAGCCCTGGCCATGTGCCTCTCTGGTCAACACCTCATCTCTGCTTCCCCCCCACATCAGCCCCTGCCAGTCTGCCTGATCCCCAGTGCCTCCGGAAGTCAGCAGCCTCACCTGTTCCCTCCCACCTTTTGCAAAGGAGCCTTTCTCTCTCTTTTTTCTTAAGTTTATTTGTTTATGTTGACAGTGACAGAGACAGTGCGTGTGGGGGAGGGGCATAGAGAGAGGGGGAGAGAGAATCCCAAGCGGGCTCCACAGTCAGCTAAGTGCCCTACTCAGGGCTCGATCCCAAGAACTGTGAGATCATGACCTGAGCCAAAACCAAGAGTCAGATGCTTAACCCACCGAGCTACCCAGGTTCCCCTGCAAAGACACCTTTGTGCAAGCATTGCCCTCTGGGCTCTGTGGGATTCCTGCTCCTTTGTGTGCCAACCCCCTTTCTATCCGGACATTTTACTCTCCTCTTTCCTTTGCTGGCTTGCGCTAATTGAAACCATAGGGGTGTGTGTGTGTGTGTGTGTGTGTGTGTGTGTGTGCGCGCGCGTGCGCGCGCGTGCACCTGCGTGTGTTCACAGTAGGAGAGGAGGTCGAGGTTTAGGATTCTGTTTCTCTTTTGAATTCAGGTTTTACTTTTATGCTATTTGCTTTTTTTATGGACATATCATTTATATACCATAAACTTCACTTGTTTAAGGCATACGATGCAGTTTTTAGTACAACAGTCTGATTTCAGAATATTTTCATTACCCCCAAAAGGAAATCCCATTGAGCAGCTATTCTCTGCCCCTCCCCAACCTAGGCAACCACTAATCTACTTTAGATTACTTTCCAAGCTCTATAGATTTGTCTGTTCTAGACCTTTCATATAGCTGGACTCATATAACATGTTGCTTTTTGTGTCTCAATTGTCCCCTAGGTGTAGAATGCTTATAATCCTCCCTCTTTACACCTGCCCTCCTTCCTGTGCTTAAGCCTATGTGTCCAGCTACGTGCTGCCCATTTCCACTTGGATGCTCAATTGCCACTCAAAACACACATGCTGAAAACACAACATAGCCTCTCTCCTTCGAACTGTGCCCCTCTCATAAGCTTTCCGTTTCTGTGATGGCTCCACCACACTGTCAGTTACAGACACACAAAGCCATTCTCTGCTTTGTCCTTCCTGACCACTCAGCCACCAGGCCATGTTGATTTCAATTCGTCCATTAAATTAACGGACATCGTTTATTTTCCTTACCACCAGTACTACTTTAATTCAAATCTTTGTCGTCACATGCCAGAATTAATCAAATGGTCTCCTAATTACTTTCTTTCCTGTAACTTCTCCATGTCCTTGTCCTCACTACACAAAGTTACCAGGTTTTCTTTTACGCTCCTTCGACCATGTCACCTCACTGCTCACAAAGCTTCAAGGACTTTCTGTTGGACAAAGTACACACCCTTCCCGATGCGGTTATGTCCCTGTACTTTCTGACCCCAACCTACAACACTTTGTGCACACATGTATTAGAGCCCTAAATGCATCGCTGCGTACTTATCCACTAATGTGCTTGTCACCCACACTGAACTATAAGTTCCCAGAGGCCAGAAACTGCAGTATTCACCCTTGTTGCTCTAGGCCTAGCCCGTATTGGATGTTCAATACACAGAAGCTGACTTGAATGAAATTGTTGTGATGTGGGATCATAGAAGTCGCATGACAGTGGGGTGGGTAGTGAGGGGTTCAGTACGGTGCTTGCCCTTGGTATGAAGGAGCCGCCCCCCACTTTCTCACTCCCCCCGCCTTGTTTTCTCAAATTGAAAACAAACTTTCAGATTTCAACAACCAGTTGGTTGTTCTGCATTTTATTAGCCCGCCTTGTTCTGGCACATCCGATTGCTCTCCACTTGACCCCATAAATGTTCTCTCACCAAACAAGACTGCCAAAGAGTGGTCGGGGTATCCTGACTGGCAGCTTGCAGGTGCACTGATTGCCCACAACCATGAATGGCTCTCACGAAGCTACATTCATGTTCTACCTTTTATTAAACATTAGCCAGCGGGACCATCTGCAAGTCCAAAAATACTGACGACATTGCAAGCTGGATTTCCTGTAGATGTTGAGGGTTCTAGCTAATTTTTTTAATGCTTATTTATTTTTGACAGAGAGACAAGAGTGAGAGCAGGGGAGCGGCAGAGAGGGAGACACAGAATCCAAAACAGGCTCCAGGCTCTGAGCTGTCAGCATGGAGCTCCACGCACGGCTCGAACTCACCAACCGTGAGATCATGACCTGAGCCAAAGTCAGTCGACTGAGCCACCCAGGTGCCCTGGTTCTAGCTCATTTTTAAGGGTTCAGTCATGATAGGCTAAATTTGTAAATGTTTTTAGAAAAGTGACAGGAATGTTCCAGGGGAAAAAAGTATATGTAGTGTTGAATATTCCATTACTTAATAACTAGCAAACAGTATTTATAGTAATTAGTTTAAACAACCATTTTACTGCAAATCTACCTAAAAGTAATAATAAAAAGATGTATCAATAATACTCTCTCCCATGTATTTAAACAATAACTGTAGATATAACTAGAAGTGGACCCTGATTTAAGAAAATCTGAGGTAATAAAATCTGAATTTATGAAATGGAAAAATCAGTGTCAGCAATTATTTTTATTAAAGAAATATTCTTCACTTACACTAGAGGGTTGTCTATGCTTTGCCAGTATATTTGCCTCTCTATCCTTTAAATAACCTGCATCCTTTAAAGTATTAGTTAAGTTTGATATAGGATAAAATCTCTGATTCTTATGAGTCTTCATTGACATCTATTGTGTTAGCCTAAGGTCCTATTAAAGGTTTTTCTGTTAACAAACAATGTTCTATTGAACAATATTTTTAAAACACAACCCCACATCTCCTCTTTCTGTATTTCCTGGCTCCGTGAATGGGGCCCCTCGTTGACCCAGCTAGAAACGAAGGGTCTTTATTGGGGACCCACCTCTCCTCCTTCCCCCCACCCACATCTCACTGATCACTAAATCCCACTGATTCTGACTCCTAATACCTTTCTTGACTCATCTTTATCTTTCACTGCATCCTTTCTTACCCGAACCACTGAAGCGCCCTGGTAATTGCTGTTCTTGACATCTTTTTCACTCCCTACCAATTTCTTTGACACACAGCCAGAGTGATCTCGTAATTTCGTTTCCCCTTTCATAACTCATGAATGGTGTTCTATTGACCTAAACCTAAAGCTGAACTCCATGGCCTGGAATGTCTGGAATGTCTTTCCCAACCCCCAGGGCCCCTCCCCAACCCCCCACCGTGTGTGTGTGTGTGTGTGTGTGTGTGTGTGTGTGTGTGTACTTAGTATCCTGTGATCAGTTACACTCTCAGAACACTTTCAGTTTGGGTTGAAATCTGCCAGTTTACTTGTCTCTGTCCTTGACTACACTGAAACCTTTTGGAGGGCAGGGACTATATTTATCTTTATCTCCGGGGCCCAGATCAGTGCCACTAAATGTGTGTTGAATGGAGTAACTCCTACAATTTTCTACACTTTTCTGTTTCTGTTTGTGATACTGGTTGGGATTGAATAGTCTTCAGGTACTCATTAGTGGCGAAGTCTGAGGAGGCAAATGGCTGATGCTTCTGAAGTAAGTGCTCAAGGTTGCTAGTGATTGGGCAAGAAAACAGAAGGAGAATGTTCTGCTTTCGAGAGCTAAGGGACTAACTAGTGGGCCCCTACAGCCAGTTCAGAGGGCTTAGCTAATGTGGGAAGTTGTATATTTGGTGTCGTGTTGGACTCTTTTGAGTTCTGTATGAGCACAGTATATCAATACTTTCATGTCGAATTAGCAGAACTGAGCAATGAAAATCTCCCCTGGTCCTCTTATCTCCAACTAAAGTTTTCCAACAACATGTCAGATAGACCAGAAAAGTAAGAAATCGTGTTGTAAAACACAAAAATAGAATAAAAATTGATAAACAAGTCCATATCAGTAATGTAGGACTTTTCCATTCCTCACTTCCAAAAGATAATATCCAGTTGCATAATGCAAGTCGTAGAAAGTTGAAACTTCCCCCTAGAGCTATATTATTGGCCATGCCAATGAAGTCTGATGGCCAGGATGTGCTGGTGCAAGGAAATGACAAGTGACAAATGATGTCAGTTGAAGTGATGAAGGCTGCATTAGCCTGTCACTAAATAGAAAGCTTCAAGGTAAAGTGTATGTGGGTGTATTTTCATACACAAAATGAAATGGAAATTAAATCAATTATCAGAATAATTGAAGCCCCAATTCCCCATGGTTTGCTTCAATTAGATAATTGATGCAATTAGGTGAAAGGTTTGGGGTAGATTTTTCTGGTCTGCATTATCTCAAATTACCTTAATTCTCCACTTCACTTTGATTATGTAGACCCAGCTCATGCTTGAGTGTGAGCGAATTTGAGCAACCGTTATGCTGCTAGTTCAGATAATTCCTTACATCCTTTTTTCTCCCATAAAATGTGCCCTGAGTACTGTTTATAAGTTAATTTCAACGACAAAACCACCACTTTATAATAGAAATGTAGAGCTTGCCATTTAATATGTAATAGGAAAAATTACCAGAAAGGAATAGTTTAATGAAACCTTCTGTTCAGGAGTGGACATTTCTGCCTCTGATAGTTTCCTCCTTTTGTTGGAGAGGCTAGGCTTAGGGACAAAGTTGAGTTAAGATAAATAACATAAGCTTTATGTAAACTTAGCCTTAACTGAAATAATTACATTGATAAGAACTAATTGCATTGTGGTAGAAACACAATGATAATCTTCAGGTCAGATTCTTACCACTCTCAACCAACTTTACACAGACGTCAACTAGGAAGTCAATAGCAAAGGGTTCAGAGAAATGATGAGTTGCCTCAGGTCAGATTCTATTGACTTGGAATGGGATACAAATTATGGCTTAATAAGTTTGATTATTGATTTTCCTTCCATTCTTCTTGCAATATTAGATTAGATTATTAATGTAAGAAGAGGGGCAGAGGAAAGAAGGAAAGAGAGATTGTTGTATCCCACACATGAGGACATGAAAATGCAACGAATGTAGGAGAATCTGCGGCCATTTAGTGTGGGAGCAGAAGTCCAGAAAAAAATCACCATGACTTGAATCTTTACACAACAAAAGTAATATGGATTAAACTATATTGAGCATAGTTTTTGCAAGAAATCAGAGGGACATGCGATACATTTTAAAGATGTATTTCAGCCTAAAGAGCTAAAAATTATTTGGTATCAAAAGAGGTATGCTTCAGGTAGTTGTAAATTTTATTTACAAGAAACTACTAATTCCTCAATGGTAGCATTTAAATGATGCCATCAAATCTCAAGTAGACTTTTAGAGTGTCTGCCACCAATTTTTCCTCAATAGTAGACTAAGCAAAATGTAAAATGCACACGTCCTTTGACACCTTAATCCCTAGTTCAAGAACCACACCAGGAGGTTTTCATCCAAAGGCGAAAAGACATGAATTTCATTGATTTTTTTCTTTTATTATACTGACGAATTGGAAACAATACCAATGTGCAATTATGGAGAATTGGTTATGAAAATGATCATCAACCCATATAACAGATACTAAGGGGCCATTAGACATGAGGTTGTGGAAGAATATTCAGTGAAACTTGAGAAGATATTTATATTTTAAATGAAAATTCTAAAAAATATTGCACAACAACATGGAAAGTATGATCTTATTCTTGCACACTCAGATTTGTGTTTAGATCTAGAAAGTTGTTTAGAAACAGCCTCCAAAATGTTTAAAATACGGTGGTTTCAATTGTTGAATCGAAATGGTAGATATGGGTAGTCATGGTACTTTCAAACCTTCTGTACATTTGTGAAATCTAACAATAAAAAGTTCAAAGGATTGGGATGCCTGGGTGGCTCAGTCAGTTAAGCATCAGACTTCAGCTCAGATCATGATCTCGTGGTTCGTGGGTTTGAACCCTGCATCAGGCTCTATGCTGACAGCTCAGAGCCTGGAGCCTGCTTCGGATTCTTTGTCTCCCTCTCTCTCTGCCCCTCCCCACCTTGCGCTCTGTCTCTCTCTCAAAAATGAATAAACATTAAAAAAATTTTTTTTCAATTATAAAAAATGTTAAAAGGAAGAAAACTAGACTAAGATGACTAAGATTTGGTGTGCTCTATGTGTCACCTCACAGGGTTTGCTGATTTGTGAGGAGACTGATTACATCCCAACTGTCTTTAAGTATCAAGTATTATTGTAGAACTATCAATCAATGTCAATCTGTCCAGCTACTAGTGGGGGAAATTCCGCAATTCTGTGCCAGCTCTCCATTCCCCAGTGAGCACATCGTTCCATAGATATGCAGAGTGCATGCCAAGTGAAGGTCCAGACATTGAAAATATCTCCTACTCAGCGTTACACGATATCACAGGACTCAGAGGAGTTCGAGAAGTTGTTTTGTCAAAAAAAATCACAGCCTTTAATTTTTCAAACATCTAACAACAGGCTTCACAGTGAATCTGATAACTGGCTGTTTATGGAAAACAAAATGACAATGATGACATCTATGACAGTGGAACCCCAATAATACACTCCCTTTCCAAACACGAGTGTTTCATAATAAAAAACAAACTAAGGTTGCTGATAAGCCAAAAACAAAAACAGAAAAAAAGCCCAGAAACAAAAAAAACCTCACTTTTTCCCCCAAGTGTTCAGTTACTGGCGGGATTGTCTTTTCATTCATGAAACTGAATATTTATATCTTCTTTTCTGAATTGTTATCTACATTTTTTCCCTACTTTTTATTGGAACATTCATTTGTTGTTTATTTGTTAGAGCTCTTTGTATATTACATCTAACAATCCTTTGTTATATGTGATGATAATTTTCCCCAAGTTTGGCATTTAGCTCGACTATGGGGTTTTTACTATATGTATTTTTTTCATTCTTATATATTCACACCTGTCAATCTTTTATAGTTTCTGCCTTTTACATCATCTTTAGAAAAGCATTCTCCGCTACAACATTATAAAAATCCTTACCTATATGTTCTTCAAGTACTTTCAGTGGTTTGTTTTTTTTTTTTTACATTTAAATCTTTAAATTCCGTGGACTTTATTTTACTCTAAGACATCAGATAGAATTGAACTTAATTGCCCCCCTAATGACTAACCATTTGTTCCAGGATTATTTATTAAAAACTTCTTCCTTTTCCTCAACCTTCATCTTACACTTCCTCTGTATGCCACTGAAAATAAAAAGGTCAGTTATTTAATTTTTTTAAAAAAGATACCAGCATTCTGATATGTATGGACTATAATTCAGCCCTTACATAAGGGCATAAGTCCAATGGTAATTTCCATTCCAAACAAAAAATAACTTCGTGATTTGATTTGTACGTCTGATATTTGGTTCCTCTTCTAACATTGGTATACATACAAATGGAAATCTAACCTATTGTGTAAAATAATTTCAAGTTTAGATTAGATCACACCCACATTAAAATTGTTTTGGCAAATCACTTTCATGTTATTAAAAGTTCTGTTTGCAGGCAGAGGTGTGAATATTATAGTACAGTCAGAATCTGTGTGCAATGATTTTTCAATATTTTTGCAATACCATTTCAAGATTTTTCATCAGCCCATAGGCTACCATACCATTGACTACAGAATATTACATTTAATTAAACTGACTATATATATATATATATATATATATATATATATATATATCAATGTATAATTTCTGATGTGCCCAAATGCCATGAAATCTCATCCTGGGAAAATCGCCAGCAATGTGGCTTTATCATATTTCTCAATAGAAATATAGTCATCAGGAAGTTGCAAATCATTTCATTGAATAATCTGTATTGTCTTTCAAGGTTTACTTTTTTTTCTTTACTTAGTAATCAAAAAAATAAGACTAAGAACTCAATGTGCAGTGACCAATTAGAAAAATGTAGTCTAACATGCTATTTGATTCAGAAAACTCACCTGAGCCTGAGAAGTAATAACCAAAGTGGTCAGCTTTTGTAAAAAAAAAAACAAAACAAAACAAAAAAAACCTTCCAGAGACACAGAGACATTTTCCCTCTTTCCTCAAGTTTCTTATTGACATTTTCGAGGTTGTTTCTTGCCACATGTCCCATAACAATGTTACTACTTTTTATTTCCATTTAACGATAATATTTCTTTTTTAAAAATGTTTGTTTAGGGGCGCCTGGGTGGCGCAGTCGGTTAAGCGTCCGACTTCAGCCAGGTCACGATCTCGCGGTCCGTGAGTTCGAGCCCCGCGTCAGGCTCTGGGCTGATGGCTCGGAGCCTGGAGCCTGTTTCCGATTCTGTGTCTCCCTCTCTCTCTGCCCCTCCCCCGTTCATGCTCTGTCTCTCTCTGTCCCAAAAAATAAATAAACGTTGAAAAAAAATTTTTTTTAAATGTTTGTTTATTTTTGAGAGAGAGAGAATGCACAGGGGAGGGGCAGAGAGAGAAGGGGACAGAAGGTCCAAAGCTGGGCTCAAACTCATGAGCCATGAGAACATGACCAGAGCCGAAGTTGGACACTCAACCGACTGAGTCACCAAGGTGCCCCAAAAGATGATACTATTTCTGTGGAATACTACTGGTTATAAAACTCTTGTCCTTTATTGGCTTTGAATACTGTGTCGTGATGTGGCCCATTTCCTGAACATACATATAAGAATGAGTACTGAGCTGAGATGATGCTTTACTTCTTTCTAGCTTGTTCTGTGTCCGTGGGCAAGAAACCCCATCTTTGGGCCTCACTGTTTTTCATCTGCAAAATGAAGAGGTTGCTTATGTGAGTTTAACGTTTCTCTCAGTTTTAAAAGTCCATAGTTTAAGTTCATGGACACACTGGCAAAAGTTTATTTCTTCGCAGAAACTGCCTACAGGTAGGAACAAGCAGGTTTCACCATGCATGTTAAGTGAAGCAGGCACACACAGATATGGATCATGTACTAGCATGCCCAAACGTGATATTCTGGGCAGCACACGATTTTCCCTATCCATGAACATATGATTGTTTGATTGTTACAGACTTTGACAGCCCCAGACAAAGCAAGTGAAGGAAATTCCCAAAAGGCTTGGCTCTCCTTTTGCTTTAAAAGTGCACAAAGTACAAACTGCGCCCGGTGCCACCAGGCATATGTCCAACTGACTTATGAAAAGCCACGAAGTGATTTTTACATAGAATCTTGACACTAATATTAAATTGACAAAACCAACGCTTCAAAAAAATCTTAAAATTTTTTTCACCGCTAATTGCAAGATATTAACAATTTTTTTAATGAACTATGCATTAATAGAAGAGTCTGAGGATCTCCAGCTTTTATTAAAATGAACAAAAATAAAAGGAGAAGATTGATTCACTTGATTGTTTATTTTATGTGGAAAAGAGTGTGGGTGGGAGGCTTGAGGAATAACTAGGGACCAAACGGGGCTACAAAAGAAATTGAATGTCTCTATCTCCACTCCTTTGTCAGTTTCTCCATATTGTACTTCCTGATTTGCATGATACTTCAGTATGAAATATCCATAATTAATTCACAAAGCAAAGAGCAATTCTAGGATGTTACAAATAATATTAGATCATTAACTTTATAAATTGAACATTTACATATTAAGCTCTGATTAGATCCTTCCTGATAAATCAAAATACCAGTTTCGTGACTCCAGAATAAGTGACCTTCAACAAAATAATCCCTCTGAAAGAACTCTGGGCTATAGACTTTGAGTCAGATGTTATTTTCACATCTCCTGTCTAGTACATTGAGAACATTGCCTATTTTGTGAGGCCAAACATGGTACAGCGAAGTTTCTAGCAAAGTCTGGGTGTCTCTGGATCTGCAGAGGAGAGGGAGGAATATAACCATTTGCCAGCTAAATCAGGCCAAAATGTACCTGTCCCTAATATGCATAAATGGAAAGCAAAATGGATTTGAATTAGAGATTTTATGACCCTCGGGAAACTGCCTTGCTTCTTGATTTCTTAGTATTCACGAATATGGTCGGTGACAGAATGGGCCGGCACATTTAGCAGTTTTCTCTGCCAAATCAGCTTTATCCTATTTAGTCTTCACAACTGCTCTACTAGACATGTATTATTATTCCTGTTTTACAGATTTAAAAAACCCTGAGTTTCAGCTAGGTTATAGAGCTTAACAGAATGAATCAACCAGGAAGATGGCCAGAATTTATAACCCAGGCCTGTTGAACTCCTGCCCTTTGTTTCTGGACTTGACATGTAGCTATGATATAAACTTCTAAAATATGCCTGTTATATTTTGTTTTCATAGTCGGCAAGCATTCATTGAGTCCATACATATATTTATGCAATGGTCTCAACACTGGGGCTATGGCCCTAAAAAAAGACATTGTCCTGGTCCTCAGGAAGCTCACGGTCTACTTCCGTAGCTTTCAAAATCTCTTCATGGTTTTCCAGTAAGAAATATATTTTATATCACAAGCCATTGCACACATATATAAACTCTGACCTTTATAATGACTTGCAGAGTCTCTCCTCTGATGGGAAGAAAATGTGTGTATCAATGAAATTGTATACCATACCCAGAAGGATGGACTCACGGGAGGGGAAGAGTCGGCTCAGACACATGAGAGCGTTCTTCCTCATCTTAAACCAAGTTCTATCAAACAGCATCGTATCACCTTGACTTAGTCACCTGCACATGATTTTTCCCATGGTGAGTGCACAATTAATATTTTGCCAACGAATAAAAGTGCACTTCAACAGGCCTTTCAGTCTCATAAGACCTAGAACTTTCAACCAGGGATAATGATAATGGTTGGCATTTATTGAGTGATTGCCATGAGCCAGGCACTATTTTTTTTTAGGGGGGGGGGAGAAAGTACAAGCAGAGGAGAGGGGCATGGGAGGGAGAGAGAGAGAGAGAGAGAGGGAGGGAGAATCTAGGCAGGTTCCATGCTTAGCACAGAGTCTGACACAGGGCTCGATCCCACAACTCTGGGATCATGACCTGAGCCGAAATCAAGAGTTGGACACTCAACCAATTGAGCCACCTGGGCACCCCGAGACGAGCCAGGCACTATTCTAACCCTGTTTTCCTGCATTATTTGACAATCACCGTGTAGAGTCAGTACTTTTATATTCATTTCATAGACGAAGCAACTGAGACTCAAACATTTTAAGTAGCTTGTCAGATCTCTAATAGCCACAGAATGGCACAGCTGGAATTCCAATCTCAGTCGTATTTCAAAGACTTTCACTAGAACTACCATCCAGGGAAGCCAGAAAACTCTCAATCCATCCAGAATGTTCTAGAAGAATATAGGGTAATAGGCATTGGCAGGATTCACTCATTTAACAAAGAAACTTGTCGTTAAATAACTGTTGCTACCTGTCTTAATTTACAGACAGCTCTAAGTAACACTGGTAAAGACCCTTACCCTCTCCTTCGCTTGCTGATACTTCCAAAACCACTCCACATCTGCAACCCTTTAACTGTGCCCTTGCCTGGCAATGAAGTATGTCAGCCAAGTCCTGAGATACCTTGCATACAAAAGTCACATCTCTTGCTGCCTATTAAACAAAACACAACACAAAAAGAAAATATGACAGTTCTCTTTGCCAGTCAAATTAAACGCCAGCCCCTTAGCCTAGAGTTCAAGAACCTCCACAATCTGACCTCATTTCCCTTCAAGTTGTCTGCCCACTGCTTCCCCTCTACCGACCCCCAGGTTCCTGCTATTCCGTCCACATGTCCATGGAATCTTTCCTCCTTCGCTTATAATCCCCACACCCACCTTCCTCCACCTGTTGCCCGTTTCCCCACCTCGAGGTCATCTCAAAGGACAGCCACTTGATGATAATTCTAGCTAGATGTGATAGCGCTCTCCCTTTCTTCAGAACACACAAATTACTGTGTACCTTTCCTAGTAGAATTTGCCTTTCTTCACCTTGCATTATGGTCATTTTCGGTCGTAAACCCCTACTAAATGTTAAATCTCTTTTTTACATCTTAGTGCTTCCAAACAAACAACACACGGTGTTTGGCAAGCACACATCCAATTGAAATCGAGGGTTCTGGGAATCTGATGCCATTGTACTATTTACGTACTACTGCTATACTATATGGTATATGTACTCTTTTGTGCTTGGGTTGACCTGGACAATTTTCTTCTGTAGTCAATTCTAATGATGTCTCTGCCTTGCTTAAAATCCATCATAGACAATGTTTATTTTGTAAACAGGAATTTCCAAAGTGTTGTGGGAGTCCTGGGCGTCCCTGAGACCCTTTCAGGGGCTGACTAGGTCAAATCTATATTCATAGGAATACTAAGGCATTTATTAGCCTTTTTCACTTGTTGACATTTTCACTGATGGTGCAAAATAACAGAAGTGTAAATCAGGGGCACCTAGGTGGCTCAGTCCATTAAGCATCTGACTTCGGCTCAAATTACGATCTCACGGTTTGTGAGTTTGAGCCCCACATCGAGCTCTCTACTGTCAGGACACAGCCCGCTTCGGATCCTCTGTCCCCCTGTCTCTGCCTCTCCCTCTCTCTCTCTCTCAAAAAGAAATAAACATTTTTTTAAAAGAAGTGTAAATCAAGGCAGTGGCACCAAACTAGACAGTAATTGTATTCTTTACCACCACATGCTCACGGTTAAGACACAAAGCCATTTTCATGCAATAGTGCCTGCGATAAATCAGTAAATATTGTTATTTCTATTAAATATTGACCCTGAGTACATATCTTTTTAATATTCAATGTTAGAAAATGGAAGCTATGAATAATGCATTTCTGTTCTGAAGTACGGTGGTTGCCTTGAGGAAAAGCACCTGTGTTGTGCGCTGACCTAGCTGCTCTTGTCCATGGAACATCATTTGTACATGGAAGAACCACTGGCAGACTGGGGCGTCTGGGTGGGTCAGTCAGTTAAGTGTCTGACTTTTGATTTCGGCTCAGCTCATTATCTCATAGTTTGTGAGATCGAGCCCCACACTGGAATCCATCCTGACAGTATGGAGCCTGCTTGGGGTTCTCTCTCTCCCTCTCTCTCTCTGCCCTTCCCATGCTCTTTCTCTCTCAGAATCAATAAGTAAACTCAAAAAAATAACTATTGGCAGAAAACTATGGTTATTCAGGCATGGGTATTGCAGACATTTTTTTAAAAAATGAAATAAGGAAGCTTGTCACTTCAAGAAAAAGACAGTATTTTTTGCCAATGACAAAAATCCTGCTTTCAAGTGGAAATCAGAATTTTGGAAAACTTACATCTACACCTGTGAACATGAAAGATTCCCAATGCATAGACTTTTCTGATGAGAGTGGTAGTGATATCAATGAATGTTATTTTTAAATATTAATGTTTATTTTATACATGTATAAATATATACATAATAAATATTTCATTAAATAGATTAAATTAAATTATTAAATTATTAAATTTACATTTAATTAGTCATCAAATTATTAATTATTAAATTATTAAATAGATCAAATACATATTTATTCATTTAAATTAAATAAAATTATTAAATAAATAAATAAAATATATTTATATATTTATAAATCAAATATTTTATATATTTATTTTATAAATAATATGTATTATATATTATATTATACATATTACATTATATATAATGTTTATATTATATATGTATAATATATGTCAATATCACTGAACCAATATCTTTCAAACGACCAAGGCAATGTGTTGAAAATCATGCGTGGGTCAATGACTTATTCAAAGTGCAAGATAGATTGATATATATTTTTTTTTAATTTTTTTTTTCCAACGTTTATTTATTTTTGGGACAGAGAGAGACAGAGCATGAACGGGCGAGGGGCAGAGAGAGAGGGAGACACAGAATCGGAAACAGGCTCCAGGCTCCGAGCCATCAGCCCAGAGCCCGACGCGGGGCTCGAATTCACGGACCGCGAGATCGTGACCTGGCTGAAGTCGGACGCTTCACCGACTGCGCCACCCAGGCACCCCGATATTTTTAAAATAAGTGTAAAAATTTTGTGGACATGGTTTCATATTTCACATTGCAGCTAACTTTTTAGAAACTCCCACTCGTTGACTTTTGGTGTAGGATCAAAGAAGAATAGGATGGCTATTAAAATACCTCTCCTTTTTCCAAGTATATTTCTTTGGGAAGCCAAATTTCCTTCACATACTTCCATCAAGACAACAGAGCACAAAATGCTGAATGCAGAAGGAGGGTCGAGAGCCCAGCTTTCCTCTACTTAGCCAGACATTAAAGAGAGATGTAAAACAATGCCATTGTTCTTACTATTTCTGTTTTGTTTTAGAAAATATAGCTAGTTAAATATGAATGTGTACTGGGGTTTTACTATTTTTATAACATGAATTAGTAAGTAAATATTTTTAAATACTTTCCAGCTTTCAATTCTAACAGAGTAAGTATCTATAGATATAAAAACAAAAGCTCTGGTGGTCATGGTGGGGGACCTCAATAATTTTTAAGAGCATAAAAGGTTTTGAGGCTGAAAATATGAGACTCATGACTGTTTTTGCAAACAGGCCAAACTTTTTACCTTGGCTCACAAGACCCCCCATGACCTGGCTTCGGCCTGTGTCTGCAACCTCATGTCCCACTGTCATCTGCCTCTCCCCATGATCCACTCGCACTGGTTTGTTTTCAGTCCTAACTTTTCCAACCTTCCTCCTGCCCAGGACTGTGCATGTTACCCAATTGGCCTATGCCCACCCTGTCTCCCCCATGCCTCCATCCTCCACCCGACTGATGTCTGTTCAGCCTTCAGATTGCAAATCTGTGTTAGTTTTCTGCTACTGTGTCAATGCATTGCCACCAACTTTGTACCTTAAATCCATATTTATCTATTATCTCACACTTATGTAAATCAGAAGTCCAGATGGGCTGAATTCATTTCTCTGCTTCAAGATTCACAAGCCATAAACCAAAGTGTCAGCTGATCTGTGCTCCTTTCTGGAGGTTCCACAAAGAACATGTTTCCAGACTCATTGAGGTTGTTGGCTGAGTTCATTTCCAAGTGCTCACAAGGAGTTAGGTCTTTGTTTCCTTGTTGGCTGCTGACCAGGAGTCACTCTCAGCTTCTAGAGGCCACCAAAATTTCTTGTAATGTGTCCCCCTCCATCTTTAAGCCAGCTATGTCCATGCATAACCTCTATCCCAGCCACGATGGCCATTTTGTTCAAGAGCCCATTGGGCGATGACAGGGACGGCTAGGGAAAGAGGCTCACCTGTATCCACTTGATTTTTCAAGTCCTCTGCTGAAGTCAGCCTTTGGTGAGCATTCACATGAGACACAAGTATCTTCACATGTTTTGTTCATCCAGATAGATCTACCCACATACGTCTTCCCCGAATTTCGTTGTCACCAATTTTCCAACCGTGCTCCTTTCAAATCCCTGACCGTTCAGCCAAGCCATTAGACACAGCCATGAATAGGTGTGCACATCTGGCCATCTGTCTTACTAAGCAAAGTGAACAAACTAGTACACTGCTCAGAGGGCTGCCCACTGGGAGGGTTTCTATTTACCGTGTCCTGCAGGAAGGTCCCAGAGAGAGGCTGTAGTACTACAGCTGCCCACTTTTGGGTGGTGTCTGCCTATCATGTAGAACCATCTATACACCAGGCCCCAGTCTTCTCTTCCTCCATCAACTCACAGGAGAGAACTCCCCGGGAGACCCTAGGTGCAGGCCGGGAAAAGGAAAGTAGGACATAGCAGGAGTGGGGTCCATGGGCATTTGGGCCACTTCTTCATGTAACTTAACTGTGCCTTCAAGATCCTGCTCAGGCCCAGTCATATATATACCACCTCCCTTTGATGATGGAGTAATGCTGTGCACCATCAATTGTATAGTTTGGTGAGCCCGGCAACTCCCGATTCATGACAGGCATTACAATGCCTCGGGTGGGGGGGGGCACTGAGGTTTCTTCAGGTAATGGAGGTGGAGGTGGAAAGGCACATACCACTGGGGATGGAGAGGCCACTGCTGCTGGGGAGTGGGGAGACCTAGGCCATTAGTCCACTGGCAAAAACAAAAACAAAAACAAAAACAAAACAACTTGTCAGAGCGAAGGGATCGAATGTCCCCAGCTTCAAGGCCTTTCCACACCGTCTCATCCTGACTTTTAGGAGTCCATTCTTTCCCAATCAGTGCCCTCACATTAACAGTAGATACCTTGAGAGATTGAGAGTTCATCTTGTGCTGTCTTTCAGCCAGTTGCAGGACGAAATTCTGCGTTTGTCAGCCATTTCAGCCCTACAGCCATGGGAGATGAAGGTCTCCTTCAGGGCACACATTGATGTTTGTAGGTCATTTATGCAGGACTTGAGCTGGAAATTCAAATCCCTGAGCTCATCCTTTTCTTTCACCACTTTGTCCAAGGACCTTAGAAGCAACTAACCTGCATTATTTTACTTTCCAGTTTTCCCAAATTGTTCAAAAGTATTATATACACAGTCACCTAGCTTTGTGCTTCTTCTAAGTGGCTGATAAGGAGTATCCAGTGGCAACATTTTGAATGTCTCTATCTCCAGATCTCACCATGGGCAGTGTTCTCTCTGCTACTGGAAATAGAGTCATTAGCATCTCTAAATCTACCAGATTAGAGAATGGATTCCAGAAACCCCAGAACCAATTCAGAAAACTCATCCTTAATATTCTGTTCCTCTAAAACCACTCTCAGTACCAAAACCCATCTAAGACCAAATATGTGGCAGTTTCTTCATTAACATTAATTTTGAAAACTATTATTGTTATCATTTTCCTTGTTCATGTCATGTGCCATCTCTCTGTCTCTCTCTGTCTCTCTCCTTCCCTCCTTTCCTTCCTCTTTTTCTCTATCTCTATCTCAGTCTCTCCATAAAAAACATTAGGACAGGGGCGCCTGGGTGGCGCAGTCGGTTAAGCGTCCGACTTCAGCCAGGTCACGATCTCGTGGTCCGTGAGTTCGAGCCCCGCGTCGGGCTCTGGGCTGATGGCTCAGAGCCTGGAGCCTGTTTCCGATTCTGTGTCTCCCTCTCTCTCTGCCCCTCCCCTGTTCATGCTCTGTCTCTCTCTGTCCCAAAAATAAATAAACGTTGAAAAAAAAAATTTAAAAAAAAAAAAAAAACATTAGGACAACAGGTGCTTGACTTTCCATTCCAATTCAATTATTTCTTTTTTCTTTTTTTCCCCAAATTAAGAATGACACATCAAATATCTTCCTATTAGACTCATCCCCCTTTGCACCAGATGTTCTTGATATAGAGAATTCTGATGTTGGGGCACCTGGGTGGCTCAGTTGGTTAAGTGTCTAAATTCGGCTCAGGTCATGATCTTGCAGTCTGTGAGTTCGAGCCCTGCGTCGGGCTCTGGGCTGACAGCTCAGAGCTGGAGCCTGCTTCAGATTCTGTGTCTCCCTTTCTCTCTGCCCCCACCCCTGCTCTCTCTCTCTCTCTCAAAAATGAATAAACATTGAACAAATTTTTAAAAAAGAATTCTGATGTTATTGGTGACAGGTATGATCTTGTCTTTTTTTTTTCTTAAGGTATCTGGTCCAGTGACTTAATGAAATCATTGAGTATTCTCTTTTTTTTTATTTTTTAACATGAAATTTATTGTCAAATTGGTTTTCATACAACACCCAGTGTTCATCCCAAAAGGTGTCCTCCTCAATACCCATCACCCACCCTCCCCTCCCTCCCACTCTCCATCTACCCTCAGTTTGTTCTCAGTTTTTAAGAGTCTCTTATGCTTTGGTTCTCTCCCTCTCTAACCTCTTTTATTTTCTTCCCCTCCCCCATGGACTTCTGTAAAGTTTCTCAGGATCCACATTAGAGTGAAAACATATGGTATCTGTCTTTCTCTGTATGACTAATCATTGAGTATTCTAAGATAATACCTGTGATTTTTTTAATTCTAAAAGGAATAACATCCAGTAGAGTTTACAAACTACTTTCTCCCAATAAAATATCCTGGAAACCAGCACCACCTTCAAAAAGTACTGGAAGATTGGAAGAACAAATATTTTTAAAATGTCCATACTACCCAAAGCAATATACAGATTTAATGCAATCCCAATCAAAATACCAACAGGATTTTTCTTAGAACTAGAACAAATAATCTGAAAATTTTGTATGAAACTATGAAAGAACCAGAATAGTCAAAGCAATCTTGAAACAGAAAAACAAAGCTGGAGATAGCACAATTCCAGATTTCAAACTATACTACAAAGCTATAGTAATCAAAACAGTATGATACTGGCACAAAAATAGACACATACATCAATGGAACAGGATAGAAAGCCCAGTAACAAACCCATGATTATATGGTCAATTAATCTTTGACAAAGTAAACAATGATATGCAATGGGAAAAAAGTCTGTTCAACAACTGTTGATAGGAAAACTGGATAACTACATGCAAAAGAGTGAAACTGGACCATTTTCTTACACCTTACACAAAAATAAACTCAAAATATATTAAGGACCTAAATGTGAGACTTAAAACCATAAAAATTCTAGAAGATAGCACAGGCATTAATTTCTCTGACATCAGCCATAGCAATATATTTCTAGATAACAAGCAAAAGCAAAAATAAACTATTGGGACTACATCAAAATAAAATGCTTCTGCACAGAAAAAGAAACAATCAACATAACTAAAAGACAATCTCCTGAATGGGAGAAGATATTTGCAAATGACATATCCAATAAGGGGTTAGTATCTAAAATACATAAAGAACTTCTACAACTCAATACCAAAAAACAAATAATCCAATTAAAATGGACAGAAGACATGAACAGACATTTCTCCAAAGTAGACATACAGATAGCCAACAGACACGTGAAAAGATGCTCAACATCACTCATTATCAGAGAATTGCAAATCAAACCCACAATGAAATATCACCTCACACTTGTCAGAATGGCAAAAATCAAAAACACAAGAAACAACAAGAGTTCATGAGGATGTGGAGAAAAAGGAACCCTGTGATAGGATTGCAAACTGGTGCAGCCACTGTGGAAAACAATATGGAGGTTCCTCAAACACACAATCAAACACACAAATAGCACTACCCTAAAAAAATAGAACTACCCTATAATCCAGTAATTGTACTACTGGGTACTACTGGGTATACACACACACACACACACACACACACACACACACACACACACACACAATGGAATATTATTCAGCCAAAGAATGAAATCTTGTCATTTCCAACAATATGTGTGCCTCTAGAGAGGACAATGCTAAGTGAAATAAGCCAGTCAGAGAAAGACAAATACCATATGATTTCACTCACATGTGGAATTTAAGAAACAAAACAAATAAGCAAAGGAAAGAGAGAGAGAGAGAGAGAGAGAGAGAGAGAGAGAGACCAAGAAATGGACTATTAACTATAAAGAACAAACTGGACGGTTACCAGAAGGGAGATAGGTGGCAGGATAGGTGAAATAGGTGGAGAAAATTAATAGAATGCTTATCTTGATGAACATTGAGTACTACATATAATTGTTGAATCACTATGTTCTATACCTAAAATTGATTTAACACTGTATGTCAACTGTATTGGAATTAAAAAAATAAAATAAAATAAAAATAATAATAAGTTATCCAGACACAGAAAAAACCTCCTGGAAGATTGGTTTCGTTAAAAGAAAAATGGGGGTACCTGGGTAGCTCGGTGGGTTGAGCATCCAACTCTTGATTTCAGCTCAAACCATGATCCCATGGTTGTGGGATGGAGCCCCACATTGAGCTCCACACTGAGCATGGAGCCTGCTTAAGATCCTCTCGCGCGCGTGCGCGCACGCGCGCGCACTTTCTGTCCTCTGTTCCTCTCCCCCACTCTCTCTCTAGGAAAAAAAGTGAAAGAAATAAAAAGAGAGAGAAAGGAGGGAGGGAGGGAGGGAGGGAGGAAGGGAGGAAGGAAGGAAGGAAGGAAGGAAGGAAGGAAGGAAGGAAGGAAGGAAGGAAGGAAGGAAAAACTTGAAGAATACATAACTCATATTGCCAAAAACCTCAATACCTTCTATTTGCCCTCAATACCAGGGCAAATGAGGGCTACTATTAGATCATATGCATGGTTATCTATTTATTTCAATTTCTTTAGCATAATAATAAAAATTCAACTGGTGCTAGGGTAGGTTCAATTCCTTCCTTCCTTCCTTCTACAATTATTTGCTGTTGATTTCTCTATGCATAACACTATGTAAGATGCTGTGGAGGGTACAAGGAAATTTAATGCAAGGCTAATTCCTGTTAATGTCCTAAAAAATGCCCTTATGGAAACAAGAGACACACAAATTTAATTAAAGTTTGTCAGGCTTAGGGTGATTCATGCTTCAGAAGACCTAGTTCTCCGAAATCCAGATTATGTGATACTCTTATGAAGCATTAGTTGCTGAGATACCAAAAAAGAAGAAAAAAAAAGAAAAGAAAAAAAGAAAAAAAGAACCACACAAATGTCAGATGGGTATAAAATAATACCTTAGCATTTATTGTATCCCTACCCCAAAAACTCACTACTTTGAATTTGTGGGACATACTTTGGCCACCCATCAAATATTTGAATTATTTTTGTTGAATGTTGTTGGAACGTTCAAAGAGTGCACTATATTCACTTACACCTCCATAGAACAAATTTTTATTGAGTGCTTACCGTGTGCTATGCACTGCCCTTGCTGTGCGGTATACAGCAATGAACAGTAGTAACAAAAATTCCTGTTTTTCTAGAGCTTACCTTCCAGCGGGGGGTGGGGGGATAAACAATAAATCAAACACACAAATAAAAGAGGAAAATCACAGACAGAGATGTGATATACCTGAGTTATGAGAAACTCATAGCCAGGGAAACTCATAAAAATTGGCAAGATCCTTCTCAGGCTGGGTGAGAAAGTTATGAATCCTACCTATCAGCTATTTGTTTTGTCCCATCACCCTAGAAGCAGGGAGAATGCACTAACAATGGTTTTCTTTGCTTACTCTGCTCTACATCTTAACTGTTAACAGACTCTATCCCAATACCCAACCCTCCTAGACTCAAAAGATTCCCTGAAATATAGGCTATTTTCCCCCAGATTTCACCAACCAGATTGTCCTGAGATTATATCAGCATCAAAGTCTTGCCAGCTCTGCAGATCCCACTTACTTGACTATGTATCCAATATGGTCTTTGACAAATACCTCAGGTTCGTCTGAGAATTCCCATGAATGCTGACAGCTGATGACAAATTAGTCATGGTTGTTAGTGACCACATCAATTGGCAGAGCTTAGAATCCACACGTGCAGGGGCCCCTGGGTGGCTCAGTCGGTTAAGTGTCCAGTTGCAGCTCAGGTCATGATCTCATGGTTTGTGAGTTTGAGCCCTGCATCGAGCTCTCTGCTGTTAGGGCAGAGTCTGCTACGGATCCTCTGTCCCCCTCTCTCTGCCCCTCCCACGCTGGTTATCTCTTTCTCTCAAAAATAAATAAATAAATAAACTTTAAAAAAGGATCCACAGATGCAGGCCCCAAATAGGTCCATCACGGTCTCCTCTGAGACTGGAACTGTGTTTTAATCACCATCATCTCTACCTCCCCCTCGATATTGGTGGGCTGGAAATCTACTATGCTGGATGACGGTGATGCTGAAATACAATGGGACACCCTGATTAAGATACACATCACTACTCTTGCAAAGTGAGAACATTTTCCTCATCATTGATTTCAATCAGAGAAGCTGCCCACAGCAAAGTTCCACTCCCCTAGGGCACACAGATTCTGTCAGAGTAGTATCTTCAATCATCCCTTTCTTCTAAAAACAGGCACCTTTTGGGGACCTTTTGAACATTAGAGATTCCTTATTCTTTCATTCTGAGATCTCTCTGGGAATCTGTTTTATTTCTCCTCGCAATATGGCCTCAATCAGGGTCATTCCAGTCCATGAGACCACCCAGAAGGTGGACAAGGTTAAGTTATTTTCCTTTAATGGGCTCTTCAGCCCCTGTGATTAAAAGGTGTAGTCAGGTTTCGACTACCTAACGTCTTGATTTTCTTATGGAGAATTCCCTCTTCCCCCGTGACCTGCTATCCTGGCATACTTTGCCCAATGAGTGGGCACATAACCCAAGTTAAGCCAATTGGACTCTCCCAAGAATATTAACCTTGAGAAGAAAAGTTGAACAGCAGGAAAATGGCTGAAACTCAGTTATTTCAGTGTGCTTACCCTGACAAAACTATTGAGTAGCTCCTGATTCCTACCCCTGAAGCTGTTTAGTTGTTTTTTTAAGCTTTGTTCTCCATTGATATCATGAGCTCCTTTATATATATCATTCCAATAAATTCATTTTCAACTTAAGTGAATGTCTAATCTAAATAAATATGGAGAAGAAAAGGTATCTCCTAATTCCACTCTCCAGAGGCATTTGTGTCCCAATACCTTCCTAGTCAAAATACCTTTTTACTAAATGTCAGAGACTGAACGTCCCTTAAAGGTATTGTAATCCATACTACTCACTTCATAGATAAACTAAGGCCTAGAGAAAGGTTGCTCATCTAATTTACAAACATTAAGTATCTATTGGGCACGGGCATTGCTGTTAAGTACTGAAAGCATAGGAGTTAAAAAATCAGATCCAGCCCATTGGCTGATGAATGAATTAAAAAATGTGATATATATCATATCATATGTATATATGTATACATGCATATGTATATGATACATATATACGTATATACACCTATGCTACAACATGGATAAACCTCACAGATCTTATTCTGGGTGAAATAAATCAGACACATCCCGACAATGATTGTACAATTCCACTTATATGAGTGCTTAGAACAGTCAAATTCATAGAGAGTAGAATGGTGGTTTCCAGGGGCTGGAGGGAGGAGGAAATAGGCAATTAGTGTTTAATGAGTCCAGAGTTTCAGTCTGGGTTGATGATAGTATTCTGGAGATGGACAGTGGTGATGGTGGTTACACAACTGTGTAAATGTACTAAATGCCACTGAATTGTACACTTAGAAACAGTTAACATAGGGGCGCTGGGTGGCTCAGTCAGTTAAGTGTCCAACTCTTGATTTCGGCTCAGATCATGATCCCAGGGACATGAAATCGAGCCCCAGGTCAGGCTCCACTCTGAGCACAGAGCCAGCTTAAGACTCTTTCTCTCTCTCTCCCTCTGCCCCTTCTCTACTAGTGCTCTCTCTCTCAAGTAAATTTTTTTAATGGTTAACATGGTAAGCTTCGTGTATGTACATTTTACCACAATTAAAAGAAAGGAAAGAAAAATCAGACACAAGTATTTTCCTTAAGGGAACTCAAAGTATTCCACGCTATATAAGCCATATATGTAAATCATAGACAACTTATGGTTGAAAGTGTTAAATAGCAGAGAAGAGGAATTGATCAAGTTCCCTGGGTGGGAAAGTTTTAGTTGGATGTCTGTGGAGCTGGCTGTGGAAGGATGACTTGGAAATGGAGAGAAGGATAATCCATGCAAAATATATAAGCAAAAGCATCTCCTCGGGATACGACAAGGTTTGTGTGGGAGAAGGAGTAATCTCACTGGGTTACCATTAAGAAGTCATAAAGCAGAGTAGTAGGATGTAGTTGGATAAGTAGATAGGGCCAAATAAAGAAGCTCTTGAATGCCTAATAAGTATAGTGAATGAAGAAGGTGAATAGTCATGAAAGTTCTTGAAACACAGGAATGAAATAGCACAATAAAATTGCAAATAGAATGGAATCAAAACCAGGGATTTGGGGAAGGTAGAATTGAGAAGATTTGAATGTGAAGGAAAAAGGAGGTTGAGGGATAAATGAGTTTGGAAGGGCAGTGCCATTCGAAGAGAGAGAAAACAGGATGATGAATGCCTTCTAGGGAAAAGATGTGGAATCAAATTGAGGATGTTCTGCATTTGAGGTACTGGTGGGGCGCCCAGAAATGAGGGGCTACAGTATGGCAAAAAGGATAGCAGTAGAAATTTTGGAACCATCCTTATGCAAATAATATTTGAAGGCATTAAGTTGGCTACCTCATCCACAGACAAGAGAAAATCTGCAGGCAGAGAGCCCCTCAGAATTCATTCCTACAGGAAGGGGAGGGAAGGACCAAAACCAGTGAATGAGAGGGGGTACACGCCAGAAGTGACAAAGCCCAGACTTTGGCTCTGTATTATACTGTCCACACTGCTACCAGAGTGGTTCTCCCAAAATCCAAATGTAATCATACTCTTCCGCCTGCAAAAATGTTTTAATGCCATCTTTGTAAAGATGTGGTCTGTAGAAAACATGCATCAGAATTACCTGAGGGATTGTTTTAAAAGGCAGATTTCCAGGCCCACCCTAGAGACGGTAAATTATATTCTTGAGGAATCCTTATTTTTAGAGAGTGGATTTAAAAAGGAAAGGTCATAGGGAAACTGAGCAACAGGTGAGAAATGGGAATCTGGCGTCAAGAGGCCATGGTTTCTCAAAGTGAGGTCTAACTTTATCAGGATCAACTGAAGGATGAGTTAAGATGCTAATGAGTGAGCTCCACACAGACCTATGAAATTACAGTCTCTGGAGGTGAGGTCTAGGCCACATGCATTTTTAATGGTGGTTCTGGCCTGAGACCCCACGGTCCCCCAGGCAACGTCAACATCAGAAGCAGAGGGGTCTGTACCAGGAAGAAATGGGCAGGAGGTAGGTGCTGTCTGTGGTCTAAGAGGATGGTTTGGAAAGGGAACCAAGGTCCATATCCTAAGGTCACTAGGAGAGGCCACAGTTACAAACTGAAGAGGAAACCCCCCAAATCAGAGTTGAGGATGAAAAACCAGAAGACACAGCCAAAGCATTTTCAGCCCATGGCCATTTTAGACAGGCCTTTGGCTGCCCTATATGGTTGTTGCTCTGAGGCCTCTTTAAAAAACATTGCCAGGGGCGCCTGGGTGGCGCAGTCGGTTAAGCGTCCGACTTCAGCCAGGTCACGATCTCGCGGTCCGTGAGTTCGGGCCCCACGTCAGGCTCTGGGCTGATGGCTCAGAGCCTGGAGCCTGTTTCCGATTCTGTGTCTCCCTCTCTCTCTGCCCCTCCCCCGTTCATGCTCTGTCTCTCTCTGTCCCAAATAAATAAATAAACGTTGAAAAAAAAAATTAAAAAACATTGCCCATCAACCAAAATAAGATCTTGTATAACCTCAAGACTCTCTAATGATTCAAACCTTAGGTTTCCAATTGATAATAACTCTCTTTGTTTTGTTCCCAGCATTTAATGACGAATGTGAAAAGGGTAGTATGGGGCATCGGTTATAATTCTAAGTTTAGCAAGTATAAGATAAATCTAAGAACACTCATTTAAATAAGAGTAGTGAGCCAGCCCCTAGCATAAGACCTTGTGAGAGAAAGGAAGCCAGGGTGCAGGGGGAGTGTGAGGGCAGGTACCTGCAGAAAGAAATACATTAAATCTAGAATGTTGTTTTCGAACATGATTGGTATCAGCCGGGCATCTCCTGATTACAAAGCCCCATGTGACATTTCCTTCAAAGCCTAAACAAGTACATGGAGCATGGTGTTTCAGTTAACGTCAGTGTCCCGGGGCCTGAGGAACTGTTGGCAACACAGCCACAGGATGTGGGGGAGCCAGAGTCTTATAGGTGGAGAGACCAGGAAAACAACAGGACGGTTAGCAACTCTCCCAGATGCCGCTGGATAGGAAATCTCAAGGCTAGTCCCACCAGGCTCCTTGGTCTCTTTCTTTCTTCCCTTCTTTCTTTTTCTTTCTTTCTTTCTCTTTCTTTCTTTTTTCTTTTCTTCTTTTTTCTTTTCTTGTTTCTTTCTCCTTTCTTTTCTTTTCCTTTCTTCTTTCTTTCTCTCTTTCTTTTTCTGTTCCTTTCTTCTTTTTTCTTTTCTGGTTTCTTTCTCTTTTCTTCTTTTCTTGCTTCTTTCTTTCTCTTTCTTTCTTTCCTTCTTTCCTTCTTTCCTTCTTTCCTTCCTTCCTTCCTTCCTTCTTTCCTTCCTTCCTTCCTTCCTTCCTTCTTTCTTTCTTTCCTTTCTTCCTTTCTTTCTCTCTTTCTCTCTTTCTCTCTTTCTTTCTTTCTTTCACATGTAAAGGCTCTATCTTGCTATATCTCCAAAGCATTATGCAGTCAGGAGGGGCCAAATCCCTCCCACCAAGAGAAGTACCGACTCTGTTCCGTGGCAGGGGCGGCAGAGCGATTGCAAGGACATGTTTCTTTCATTGCTCAGGAAGTGCATTGAAGGCAGGAGTTTAATAAAGAAACAACCTTCACAACAGGGAATTGAACAGAAGTTTTCCTGGACTCCTGCTGGTTCCTCATCCTGCTATCCTCGTCAGTGCCCAGCACGGGCTACATAAATCAAGGGTGGGGAACTTTTTCTTCTGACCCTTGATCCACAGGAGAAAAAAAAAACAAATTCAAGGTCGCATAAATAAAAAGCAACCTTTGTCTTCCCCAAGAGGAACAAATATAGAACTTTCTATTCATCTGGTTTTTCAATGAAAAGGTTACATTACGCTTGCAGATTACCTTTTGTCTAAACTTCGTTCTGTGTTACAGGCAATTAATGGAAGGTAGGCAAAGAAGGCAGGAGGGAACAGAATGATACTAGAACAAATATTGGGTGTGAAACACAAAGAGATGGATATTTGCATGGTAACAAAGGCATGAGGTAAAAAGACAGGCATGAGGGCTGCTGGGGAAGATAGTGGAGACATTCTTTGATTCTTGGGGTGTCTTGGTGTGTGGACACTGGCCTCTGAAAAGTTGATAGGGGCACCTGGGTGGCTCAGTCAGTTAAGCAACCAACTCTTGATTTCAGCTCAGGTCATGTTCTCACACTCATGGGATCGAGCCCCGCATCAGGTTCTGCGCTGAGGGTGGGGCCTGCCTGGGATTCTCTCTCTCTCTTTCTCTCTCTCTCTCTCTCTGCCCCTCCCCCACCCCTCTCTTTCTCTCAAAATAAATAATAAAACTTAAAAAAAAGAAAAGTTGATGAGCATTTTGGCAGTTTAAAAAATCTAATAAACTTAAACTCTCTTTTCTGCATTATCAGATCACATTTCTGCCTTTATTTTCAAATTTCAAAATTGGGTTTTAAAACAAGCCTTTATTCTCTCACAAGATCTGAAAGGCTTTGCATGTGTGAAAAAGAATGTGTTGGCTGTTTCTTTTGGAATCTTGGAGGTGTTTTAAATTTACTAGCCAGGGCTCCAAAGTTTTTTTACAGTGAAAAGAAATTGCCTAGTTAACTTACTAACACCTTTTCTTCTATTAGCATTGCTTGTCTTGTTTTCTTTTCTAGTTGGACACTCACAGAGAAATATGATACAACAATGAACTAAAATGCAGTGTAATCACAGTGAAGATTAAGTAGGTATTTTTCATGCCTGAATTCCATGAATTGCTAATCTTCATTCTGATAAGACTTTGATCGGGTGACATTTATGGAGCACTCAACAGTCTAGAGATGGTTTAGCGTCTCCTTGGTATCATCCTTGTCATTTAGATCACTGCCCAATTAGTGCCACCTGTCAGTGGAGCATATGTTCAGCTCTCCCCAGGGTTACAGAATTGAGAAGCAAATTACAAAGATGCAAGGCAATCAGGGGTGCCTGGGTAGCTCAGACGGTTGGATGACTCTCGATTTTGGCTCAGGTCATGATCTCACAGTTCGTGAGGTCAAGCCCCACGTCAGGCTCTGTGCTGATAGGGTGGAGCTTGCCTGGGATTCTCTCTCTCCCTCTCTCTCTGCCCCTCCCCCGCTCATGCTCTCTCTCTTTCTCTCTCTTAAAATAAACATTAAAAAAAAAGGTGCAATGAAGGGTGCCTGGGTTTCTCAGTCTATTAAGTGTCTGACTTTGGCTCAGGTCATTTTCTTATGGTTCATGGGTTGGAGCCCAGCACCAGGCTCTGTGCTGACAGCTCAGAGCCTGAAGCCTGCTTCAGATTCTGTGTGTGTGTGTGTGTGTGTGTGTGTGTGTGTCTGCCCTTCCGCTGCTTGCACTCTGTCTGTCCCTCAAAAAAAAAAATAAACATTAAAAAAATTTTTTAAAAGATGCAATACAATCAAATGTTGCTCCTTTTGTTTTTCTTCTTTAAATACTTATTTATTTTTGAGAGAAAGAAAGAGAGAGAGCGTGAGTGAGCAGAGAAGGGGCAGAGGGAGGGAGAGAGAGAATCCCAAGCAGGCTCCACACTGTCCGTACAGAGTCTGATGGAGGCCTTCCACTCAGGAACCACGAGATCATGACCTGAGCTGAAATCAAGAGTCAGATGCTTAACCAACTGAACCACCCAGGCACTCTCTTTGTTTTTCTAAAACCATCTACAAAAAATAACAATATGGCTATTTCCTTTAGAAGGTAAATAAATATACAAATATGAACATGAATTTTAAGATACAAAATACGTAGGTAAAAATGGGATTTTTTTTCTTCAGTTCCAAATATTGCACTAGTTTCTCTTCCTTGGCTAAGCAACAGCCTCCTTAAACTCACCTTGGTCTTCAACTCAGTATAGCTTCAGAGCCCTACCATGATTAATCGAAACTTTAAGTGTTCCTACGTAAACACAGAAGCAACCTTGCCTGCTTGAGGATCATCAAAATCTGGTAAATGCCTACTTCATCTCACGTAGGGTGTCGTTCCTTAAATTGTCACCTTAGTCTACTCTTTCCATGGGTCTACTGTGTACCCATTTAGGGCTCTCTGATTTCATCCTGTCATAATAATCCCTCTTAACTCCACTCAATATCCCAAGAGTTACAGGAATTTTGAGAGAAAGGCCTGGTTTACTGATCCATGCTACATGAAAATTTTAAAACTTTTCTTTGTTATGAGAAATCATATAAACCATAAAAGACCTTAGTTTTTAATTTTGTTTTTCAGGCCTTTTAAATTACTTGAACACACCAAAATATTTTAAACCATAGTTTCTAGTGAATATCTTCACAATAGGCCTATATCATTCTGCCTATAGGTACTTGACCCACTGGTTGGACAGAATTAAGTTTAATCTTGGGTTTAATCTTTGTCTCTACCATTTTTGCTCATTCATTCATCTTTTAGTCCTTTGCCTTTATTCTGCTGATCATTGTTAATGAGCATTACTGTGACAACTTTGGTGACCCATGTAAGGAATTAGAATAAATGTTGACAATAACCCATCTTTGGATCCTCTCAACAGTATCTGATGAACCTGTGCAGACAGAAACTCTCAGTAATAATGTCAGTTTCTACTCAGAAGAGAGCCAATGTTTGCAGGGAACAAATATTTTATTTAGCCTAAAACCTAATGCAAGCATCATAAATGCATGTGCTTTAAAGCAAATTTCCAAGTCTGGGAGCAAGGACATTATTTTCATTTCACATCAAGACTTGAAGGGGAACCCCACTCTGATCTCCTACCTCAAACCCATCCTACCCAACCCCGTCCCATTCTTCAACTGAGAATGGGACTTCTAACGAGCATGTGAGAATACGCCCCCCCCAAGAAGGATAGAACAATCTGCTGCCTCCTTGACTCTCTATCTTTGTGAAAAATAAATAAACAATTAGCCCCTTTTCAATTTCTTGTTGTTGTTAAAAGACGTGTAGCTGTGTACTTCCCCTGAATGTTTGAGTTGCAGGTGTTTTGAGATGGAATCTGAATGTTTGTTTTTGTTTTGGTCTTCAATTGACCTAGAACATCTTATCCCAAAGTTGTGGCCATCATTTCTACTAAATCTTTGCAAAGCCTAGTTGTTAGAAGAAAGAGGAAGAGGGAGGAGATACGGAGAGAGGAAGCGGAACAGGAGAAGGAATCTGTCTCTTATCAATCTATCTTCAAATCTAAAAAAATGGTTGTCACTCCTTTGTGTGTACAGAATTTTTGGATGCTTAGCTTTTGTGTGTTTTATTGTTTTAATTTTTGTCTTTAAATTTCTGGAAACAGAAACAACTTTAATGGAAACTGGTGTTATCTGGCACAACTACCTACCTAGTAAAGAGCACAAGGTGGGGGTTCGTAGAATTGATGAGAATCTACGTGCAGTGAACGCGAGCTGTGTACCAAACACCCTGCTAGCCGCTTTCCCAGACAACTTTATTGAGACACCACTGACACACAATAAACCGTTCATAATTAAAGCATGCACTTTGATATGTTTTGGCATATGCATACGCCCATGAAATCATCAACATAATCAAGATAATATTCATTATTAGTCACAACCCAAAGTTTCTTCCCGTGCCTTTCTAATCCCTCCCTCCCGCCCATCCCCTGTCCACCTGCTCCAGGCAATTACTCTTCTGCTTTCTGTCTCCATCGATTAGTTTGCGTTTTCTAGAATTTTATATAAATGGAATCATGTTGTACGTATTTGTATTTGTCTGGCTTCTTTCACTCAGCATAATTATTTTGAAATTATCGAACTTGTTGCCTGTATCAACAATTCATTCCTTTTCACTGCCGAGTGTTTTGCTGCCCCGCTTTGTTTATCCTTTAACCTGGTGGTGGACATTTGAGTAGTATCCCAGTCATGGCTATAGAAATAAAGCTAAGAATATTCTCACACAGGTCTTTATGTGGAAATTCGCTTTCATTTCTTTTGGGAGTAGCTGGATCCTATGATAAATTCAGGTTTGACTTTTTAATAAATGTGAAAACATTTTCCAACGTGATTGTACCATTTTAAATTCTCACCAGCAGTTTGTAAGAGTTCCGGTTCTTCCACATGCTCACCAACATTTGATACGGTCAAGCGTTTCGATCTTAGTGGGTGTGAAGTGCTCTCGTACTGTGATTTTCATTTGCATTTCCCTAACACCCAACGGGATTGGTCATCTTTTCAGCTTATTTGCTATGTGTATATCTTCTTTGGTGAGATACCTGCTCAAACAATTTTACCATATTTGTTGGGTTTTTGATTTCATTATTTCATTTTGAGATTTCTTTTCCATATTTCTATCGTTCTGTATTTTCTGCCATTCTCTGCCTTACCTTAGTGCCTTTTATGTTAGAGAACAAGATTCAGGTTCAGATTTAAAATTCTTTCCGGTATTTATTACCTTGTAAATCATTCTGTATTCTAGATTTGAGTCTTTTATTTGGATACAAGTCCTTAATGTGGTTTGCAAAGATTTTCTCCTAGCCTACGGCTTGTCTTTTCCTTCTCTTCACAGTTTCTTTCAAAAGCAGAAGTTTTTATGTTTGGTGAAGTCCAATTTCCTAATATTTTTACGGATCGTGTTTTGGAGGTTGTATCCAAGAAATCTTTGACTGCTTAAAGTTTTTTACCGTATTATTTGGCAACAATTTTAAACATACAGCAATGTTGCAAAAGACAGTGTAAAGTGTATGTGCATAATAACCTTTACCTGGCTTCAGCACCTGTTAACATTTTACTTCACTTGCTTTATCATTTACTTCGCTGTCTCTTTCTCTCTCTCTCTCTCCACCCCATCCCCTCTTCTCCTGAAACACTCAAAGGTAAGTTACATACATCACATTCCTTTACCCCTAAATACTTCAGTGTATGGTCCTGTAGGGTGTTATCAACTTCATAAATTTACACTGATATACTAGACATACTATTTTTTATCTAATCTACTATCCATGTATCCATACTGCACTTTTTCCAGTTTATCTAACAACAACCTTTATAGCATTTCCCTGCCTCTAGTACATGATTTAGTCTAGGATCAGGTATTGCATTTAGTTGTGATGTTTCTGTAGCCTCTTTTAAGCTGGAACGTTCCGCCAGTCTTCTTCATTTTTTATGACATTGACAAGTTCAATGTTCCATTTTCGGGGGCTTGTCTGATTCATGATTATCTTCAGGCTATGTATTCAAGGCTGGAGTACTACGTAGGCGTTGTAATTTTCTCAGGGCATCATATGGAAGGTACACAATGTAAGAAGACGCTTTAATTCCATGAAAATATCCTGCTCCTCACCAAAATTTCCACCTAGATTTAATGTCCACTGATTTTCCTTGTATCCAACCTTTATTATGATATTTACATAATACTGACTTTTCAACTCCAGCGCCTCCTCCACACTTACCAGTCAACAGTCAACATTCCGCATGTGTCTGAAGGCAAGAGCTTTGCCTTCTTCCTAGTTACTTATTATTCATACGACCTCATGATTTTCCACTTCTCCCACAATAGTTTATCATTATTACTGAATTGTCTTGATGCTCAAATTATCCCAGATTTGGCCAGTGGGACCTCTTCCAAGCTGTGTCCTTGTGACAGGCCCCCATTATGTTTTGAGCATTTCATTGCTTTCTGGCATGACGAGATGTCCTAGGCTCATCTTGTACCTTCCTTGTCCTAGCCCTGGGATTAGCCATTTCTCCATGTTTCCCTAGTTCCTTTAGGTGGATAATGATGTCATAGACCAGGATTTTGGCTCAGATGTTTAAAAATTTCCAGTATTTATTATCTTACAAATCATTAGTTTATAGATGCCAAGTCTAACATAGCTGTTTGGAGAGTTACTGCCTAATATGGTTGTGTAGTTTTTACCACAAACTATATTTTTAACATATGTTTTCTGAAATGATGTCATTAGTCTCAATCGATTGCAACATGACCAACACGCAGAATCTGAGAAAGCAGAGTTATGAAGGACCTTTGTAAGTAGCCACTCCATCACCTCATTTTATAGCTGAAGAAACTGAAGCCAAGACAAGGTAAGAGTGTTGTCTAAGATCATAAAATCAGCCAACAGTAGATACCATGTGCTCTGTCCAGTGTTATCTGCTTTTTTTTAACAACATTTAAAAATGTTTGTTTAGGGGCGCCTGGGTGGCGCAGTCGGTTAAGCGTCCGACTTCAGCCAGGTCACGATCTCGCAGTCCGGGAGTTCGAGCCCCGCGTCGGGCTCTGGGCTGATGGCTCAGAGCCTGGAGCCTGTTTCCGATTCTGTGTCTCCCTCTCTCTCTGCCCCTCCCCCGTTCATGCTCTGTCTCTCTCTGTCCCAAAAATAAATAAACGTTGAAAAAAAAAATTAAAAAAAAAATGTTTATTTATTTTTTGAGAGGCGGGGGAGGAGCAGAGAGAGAGGGAGACAGTGGATCCAAAGCAGACTCAGCACTGACAGCAAAGAGCCCGATGTGGGGCTCGAACTCACAAACCATGAGATCATGACCTGAGCTGAAGTCAGACGCTTAACTGGCTGAGCCACCCAGGCACCCCGTGTTTTCTTTTTTAACAATTTTATTAAGTTTTTAATTTTAATTTCAGTTTAGTGGAATAACATACACAGTGTTATATTAGGTTCAGGTGTACAATGTAGTGATGTAACAATTCTATGCCTTACTTAATGCTCATCATAGTAAGTGCCCTCTTAATCCCCATCACCTATTTCAGCCATGCCCCCTACCTCCCCTCTGGTAACCATCATTTTGTTCTCTATAGTTAAGAGTCTGTTTCATAGTTTCTCTCTCTCGCTCGCTCTCTCTCTCTCTCTCACCTCTGTTCGTTTGTTTTGCCTCTTAAATTCCACGTATGAGTGAAATTCTATGGTGTTTATCTTTCTCTGACAGACTTATTTCGTGTATTATTATCTAGCTTCATCCATGTAGATGCAAATTGCAAAATTTCATTCTTTTTATGGCAGAATAATATTCCATTACACACACACACACACACACACACACACACATCATAATACAATACTTTTTTTAAATCAAAATACTTGAAAAAAAATCCCTGTGAATTCTGAAGTTCCTCAAAGACTATAAGCATAATTGGGACACCTGGGTGGTTCATCTGGTTAAGCAATCCTACTCTTGATTTTGGCTCAGGTCATAATCCCAGGGTCATGGGATAGAGCCCCATGTTGGGCTCTGTGCTGGTTGTGGAACCTGCTTGGGATTCTCTCTCTCCTTCTTCCTCTACCCCTCCCCTGCTCTTCTCTTCTCTTTTATTCTCTTCTCTTCTCTCTCTCTCTCTCTCTCTCTCAAAAAATAAAAGACTATGAGCATAGTTAATAGCTACACACTTTGGTTCTAGTCTGGGTATAGCTATCACCAAGGGGTCAGCATTGAGCACAATTTCTTTAATAACTGTATTAATGATTTTAAAGAGGAGGACAGCTCTCTGCCAGCTTTGAAGCCTTTAGAAAACATAAGTCTAGAGCCATCATTTTAATTAGCTAAGCCCACAGCAGTCTGTCACTGCTCTTGCCTCCATTTACCCAAAAAGGTTATAGAAACTCAGGGAGTTTAACCAGTTTGTCCAAGATGAACACGTGAAATGATGATAAATAGCATTTGAGATGACACCTTGTGTCTCTACATCCTTGTCCCTGTAACTGGCTCCCGGCTATTCACCTCTGCAACATGAGGGTGGGGCACCTAGACCATCCCCTGAACAGACAGTGCGTATTAGGGGAGAAGCCGCCAGACTGGAAAAAGGAAACACCCCCACAAGTTACTGCCTTTGGCTGACACAGATGTCTGAGGTTGGCACGGAGCCTAAAACAGAGGGGTTATGCTGTCGCATTCTCTTGTGCAATGGAAGTTTGAACCTGTGGAATCTCCTTGGCTGGAGGTCTTCACGACAAGTTACATAACCCTCTCTCCCTAGTCACCTAAGTCAAATGTACCTGGAATTACTCTACACAACTGTTCTCCTAAACTTCAGATCACAAGGCTCCCGGAGGGTGATGGGTGGGACGGTGTTAGAGAAGCTGCCCACCGTTACACACCCAGTCACTGTTGTCTGGAGACTGAATCAACAATACATCTCTCACTTACGTACACTCTTGTGCTTCAAATAGATCCAGATGTTGTGATTGATACAGCAATTGCTCCTGAATTTATACTAGTGTCTTTTTTTTTTTTGCCATCATGCATTTTCTCATTTAACAGATAGCCAAAGTTCAAAATGTTATTATGTAGAGTGACAACTTTTCTTTTTTTGATTTAAAGTAAAACTTTTTTTTAAACATTTATTTATTTTTGAGAGACAGAGAGAGACAGAGCATGAACAGGGGAAGGGCAGAGACAGAAGGAGACACAGAATCCGAAGCAGGCTCCAGGCACTGAGCTGTCAGCACAGAGCCTGACATGGGGCTCAAACCCATGAACCACGAGATCATGACCTGAGCCAAAGTCGGGTGCCTAACCAACTAAGCCACCCAGGTGCCCCGCATAACAACTTTTCTTATGTTCATACTCTACAAGGCCAGTGTCCTCGGGACTATACAATCACCAACATTTCCTTATGCAAAAGAATATTCTCTCACTCAGAAATGCATTTCAGGATACTTTTACAGAATCCACTCCCACCCATAAAATAGCAAATAAATTGTTCAGGATCTTCCGGTTCAAAAAGACAGAACACATTAGAGAAGTTCTGAAAAGTGCAATGGCATGATTAAATAAGAGATGGATTACAGAGACTTCTTACAAAGAAAATGGAAGTGGACATGAGTTTGAATAAGCACCAGCAGGGGGATGAACAGGGAGGGGATGATAGCTCGGTGATTACCTAGGAGATGTAAGTGCCCAGAATACAGAAGTATTATTGTGCTGCATAGCAGCTAGAAGTATCCTATCTGGGATTAAAGTAGGGAAAAGCAGGAAATTTGCATTTCCCACAGGTACTTCCTATTTCACAGCGATCACAACACAAAGAAGTTCAGAATAGAAAAGCAAAGAAATAAATCCATTCTGCATTCAATAGTTGAAAGGGGAACCATGGAAAAACTGCGTATATCAAGGAAAAAACTGCAAAGAGGAGTTTATATATGTAATAACTTACAGGATGTCTCAAGTGTATTTTAAAACAATTTGTTCGAGGCTCAGAACAAATGTATGCCAAAGTTCAAAATTATCACATGCTTGGAAAGGAAGTCCTGTATGGCTTGATGGGTTTGGAGAGGCTGCCAATGTTTTTTTTTTTTAATTGTGGTTTAAAAAAAGGGAGAGGTATAACATAACATTTATCCACTTAACGAAACCATTTTTAAGTATACAGTTCCACAATGATAAGTATATTCACATGATTGTAAAAAAGTCTCCAGAACATTCTTATCTTGAACATCTGAAACTCTGTACCCATTAAACACTGAGTCCCCTTTTCCTCCTCCCCACAGCCTCTGGCAGCCACCATTCTACTCTCTGTTTCTATTAATTTGACTACTTTAGATACTTGATATAAGTAGAATCACGCAGTATTTGTCTTTTTGTGACTGGCTAATTTTATTTAGCATAATGTCCTCAAAGTTCATGCATATTGTAGCATGTGACAAGATCCCCCTCGTTTTTAAGGCTGCATACTATTCCATTGTGTATACCACATTTTGTTTACCCATGCATACATCCATCAGCCTTTGGGCGGCTTCCACCTCTATGGTATTGGGAACAGAGACTGTCAATGTTTTTTTACTTGTACTTTTCATCTGAGGCTTAATCCATTTGTATAAACACATATAATGTTTGCTATTCTTTTTGAAATCAAGGGATAGAGGATTAACTGTTCAGAACTACTCATTTCCCCTCTCAAGTAAACAAGCCACACACATGTGCACATGCGCCCGTGTGCACACACACGCCCGTGCACGCGCGCGCATGCACACACACACACACACACACACACACTCCCACCACTAACAGCCAAAAGAAACAAACAAGCAAAAACGACTCTGAATATTTGAGTGTTCTACCACCAAACAGCAGTAGAACCAGTGGGCACCTGTTAAACTACAGGGTCTTTTTTTTTTTTTTTTAATTTTTTTTCAACGTTTATTTATTTTTGGGACAGAGGAAAGACAGAGCATGAACAGGGGAGGGGCAGAGAGAGAGGGAGACACAGAATCAGAAACAGGCTCCAGGCTCTGAGCCATCAGCCCAGAGCCCGACGCGGGGCTCGAACTCACGGACGTGAGATCGTGACCTGGCTGAAGTCGGAGGCTTAACCGACTGCGCCACCCAGGCGCCCCAACTACAGGGTCTTAAAGTTATGCTTTGTTTTGTGCTCAAATAGCACAAATTTTATTTTTTTAAGTGGCACAGATTTTAAAATACAAATTATCTGTAAGTTCCTTAGATATTATATAACTCTTTTTTTCAAAACGGTGGGATAATATATCCTAGATAGAATTCAGGTCACTTTGCTCTCTGGAGCAAAGCCGCTGTGACTTTCAAGGCAGCAAGTATTCAAACTGTCATTGAGATGTGCCAATAGGTTGCCCCTCTGCTCTCAAGTGACCTGTTCCTTTTGCAGGGGCTTCCGACGACGATACCCTTTTACTTTGGAGTCTGTCTCTTTCTCAAAACCAGTACCACCTTTGCTGCCTCATCTGGGAAATACAAGCACAGAACAGATGAGTAAGGGAGGGAGACAAACATTTAATACCTTTCTCATTATGTTTTAAATAATCAAATCCCTGGCCTACACTCACCCATACAGCTACAGATGTTCTCTAAATTGTCACATGTTTGTCATTTCCCCCCTCCCCTAAATGTTCCCAAACTAACAGGACGTTAAGTGAGAAAATGCCTCTCCATAAAATTTGCTTATTTTACTATTTGTCTCCCTCAACATAGCATCCTTCTCATCATCTGTAATGTGCAATCAATTGCATACCCCCGGGAAGGTTGTTCATTGGCCATTTACATGAGTGAAGAATGAGGAAAAGGAGACACTTCGGAGAATAGAGGTGTTTTAATAACCTCCAATTTGAATCTCTTCTCACTATCCACCCCCTACTGACATAATCTAACAAAAATCACTACCCTCACCCTCTCTCTGACAGGATGCTTCATAGTTTCCCTTATGTGATACAGTATTTTATTTATTAAGGATACGCTAGAACTATGCCAGGCCATTAAACCCTATGGGAATCCCTAGGCTGGCTGAAACAGGGAGATCACCATGGAGATATCCCTGCTCCACTGGACGATCAGCAACAGCTGTTGAGCCAAGCTTGGGAGCCCTCTCCGACTGTGTATCCCACAAATTGCATTAGGTAGAACCATAAATGCCGCATCTCACTTAGTGTCATAAGAATTAGACATTTTCCAGTAGCTTTGCCTTGAAATCGGAGCAGTCAACAGTTCCCAGAATCTTCCATACCTATTTGAAATTCCCTGACCTTCAGTGACTCCTCTTGCTGTCAGTTAGATGGATGGAAGTCTTCTGTAATCAATCTCCACCCAAATGTTCACCCCAAGCCCTGAGCTTAGCAGGCAGGGGAAAGCAAGGAGGTGTGGGGGGCAGACCGTCTTCGGAGGGCAACTTAGAGTCTTTGCTTCTTTGATATCATATGACACTAATGCACGGCTTCTACCAAATATACACTGAGGTTTAGAAGAATAGCAGCCTTGCTCTACGATGTGTTGTGACCCGCTTGCTTTCCAAAAGTATGGTGAACCTTGAAGAATCTGAGCTGAGTTGACAGCCAGCAAAGAAGCAAAAGACCTCGAGTGAGCTGCACAGCTTGGTCAGCAATTAATTAGGGCCACATAATATTTACAGGGAGCTCCAATCCCTGGCTGATTTATCTGCAGACATGGCTTTGTATTGCCCACTTGTAACCAGTAGCCCCAGTCTACTATGAGTGAGAGTTTCTTCTGTGGCTAAGGAGAACAGTGGTGCTAGGAACTGAAAGCGATAGAGTTCATCTCAGAAACACTAACGAGTACGATTTTCCTTCAGAGGCATGATTCGCTCTCACCTGCCTACAGAGTCTGGTCTCAGACTTGAAGCAAAGGCCGAGTCTGGGTTCTCTGCTACGAAGTCAAAGAACAAGAAACCCGATTTTCTCGTAAGTAATGTTCCCCCAAAAGGACTATCTTGACTGCATCATTGCCTACTTTAAGAATACCTTAAGAGAAATCTTCCCGGATAACTCCCTACATGCGTAGCTTTGTACTAGGCACTTCTATAAATGAGACTTAATAAAAAAAAGTTTCAGGGATCTTGAGACACGTGATAGGGTAGTATTTGTGGAGATAACAAGGGAGTAGAAAAGTAATAGGTAGAAAAGTAATAATGTTCTAAAACAAATCTCTAAAAAAAAAAAAAAGGTCACTGAAGAAAACCCATTAGTAGGGAAATTAAGAACACTTGTAATTTCTCGATAAGCAGTGCAATCAGAGTCTTCTCCTAATGAATATACCTATGTGGAACAAACCTATGAATTTCAAGAGCTCCTCATGAGAGAATGAACACAACCTAGAAAAGATATGCAACTAAACCAATCTGTTATATGAAAAGTTTAGCAGATCCTCAATCCAACTATTGAATAATTGATGAAAAAAATCAAGTCAAAGCTTTGAGCTGTAACAGTTAGAACAAATCAAGCTATATGTGGAGATAGGGTTAGTATTAAAAGGAAGTTCATAGGTGGGTCACCTTGTTAGCTCAGTAGGTGGAGCATGGGACTCTTGATCTTGGGGTTGTAAGTTCGAGGCCCCCCGTCAGGTGTAGAGATTGCCTAAAAATAAAATCTTTTAAAAAAGGAAGTCCCTAGGTGAAAAGTGAGAGAACTAGCTCTAAGATTCAAGTTTCAAAACCCAGAATCGTAAACAAAAGAAAAGTCGTGTATATTTTTGATTACAAAAACAAACAGGAAAAAAAAACCCCACATATGCACTCCAATATCAAATTGGTCAGCACAAACCTTGCAACTAGGAAAAAGACAAGTCCCAGTGAGAGTAAACACTGAGTGGGTGCTTTATCATCAAAGTTTAATGCACATCCAAAGGATATTTTAGCAAGGATCAAAGACAAAATCTGAAAGGAAGGAAAGCATAGAGGATTCTTACAATGCCAAAATAAGTATATTGCTCTATTTAAAGATAGAGCATGAAAGACATTAAGAAAAGGACCTGTGACTCAACACAAAGGTGATATTTAACCTGCAAAGCTTCCCATATCGGGATTCTATAAAGCTAGAAACAGGACTCGTGCAGTCACACAGGACTTCACACTTGGAAGGGCCCTGCACTTGGTTTAATGTTCTCCCGTTGCCATCTTTAAATTAATAGTTTTTGCACAAGACAGCTCACATTTTCAGTTTGTACTGGGACCCACAAATTATATAGCTGTCCTGGCAAAGTTCATATCCAAGGAATTTTTGAGAATGGGGAAAAGGAGAAGCAAAGGAGAAAAACATAGCTTAATAAATACAAAGTAATAGAAAGTTGCTATTATTTCTACGTTCTAGTTTCTGTATCAGCTCTTGAAACTAATGGTCTGTGTGTTAGAAAAGCTATCCCAGATAAAAGACCTTATTCTGATATTTCCCCATTCCCTCACTGTTAGGGGTTTTTGTTTTGTTTTGTTTTTCTAGGTCACATCTTGAAACCCAGTTTCTAATGTTTTGGTACTGAGAATGGACTTATGATAAAAGATCTATCAACTCTTTCATTAAGTAATATTTGAGTATTAAAATCCATACCAGGAATGGAAATGGTTGAAACCATCTTAGCACAACTGAAGAATTTCTGAAGGAAAAACTTGATGTAGTTGTGTTACAAGAAATACACAGCAAATTGTCCTCTCAGCCACTACTGAATTATAAATAGTTTAAACATCAATTTATTGCTTTGGGGATCTCAAAAGCAAGAGGTGCACCGTTCTAATTGCTTAAAAATTCCCATTTGATATCCAAGGGCTTGAAACAAAGCCTGATGGGTAATGTCATCTTAGCTAAAGGCAATCAGCTAAACAAATCATTAACAAGATGCTCATGTTAAGTGCTGTGTGCCCCCAAAAGGCATTTTATAGCTCAATCCTTTGAAAAATTACATAAAATTTGGTGACAGGCAATGGATAACTAGCAGACTCTTTAAAGCCCTACTGAATGCAAGGATAGATCCAACCTCCTTTTCTGTCACTAATATGGAAGCAAGGCACTAGGGATTCTCGCCCCGTGATCGCAGCTGCAGAGTGCGCAGACCCTCTACAGGAGAGTGGTTTTTTATTCGACAATCAACAACATTCCTCAAGATGGCATAAAACTTTCTCAGTTTGGGCATATCTGTGTCAGCTGGGGTAGGAATGATAACAGTGGCCAACGTTGCCCGGGTTTCCTACGAGCTTTCTTGAAACACAAATCTAAAAAAGGTTTAGGTACCAATACCCCACTTTGTGAGGTGACCACAGGAGTAGTCAAGCTTTTGGCAACAATTACTCTCTATCTGCCTTCACCCCAATTCTTCACGTGGGGTATTGCATGATACCCAATTCTTCACGTGGGGTATCGCAAGTGTGAAGAGCTCTGAGAGAGAGAGAGAAAAAAAAAGCTTTGTTTCTGGCTGGAGAGAGAGAACACCAGCAGGACTTCCCCATAATTCTCCAGAACAACAGCGATAAGGGCCAACACGTATCTTGTGCTTAACCTGTGTCAAATACTTTGCGAACGTTAGCTTCCCGAATCCTCAAAACGTGAATCGATATGTAGTACACATGAAACTAACCTGCTTTGTTTTACTGAATTATAATTGACATATAATAATAGTATGTTAGTTTCATGTGTACCACATATCGATTCAATGTTTGTATACATTATGCGATGCTCCCCTCCATAAGTCCAGTTACCATCTGTCACAATATAAAGTTATTACAATATTATTACAGTCCACTCCACCACATCTCGTGAAGGGGGTGTATTTCGTACCAGAAAGACAGGCTTTAAAATAATTAAGTCTGAAATCGCTGCTTAAATTTTTGTAATGTTTATTTTAGTTTCTGAGAGAGAGACACACAGACAGAGTGTGAGTGGGAGAGGGACAAAGAGAGAGGGAGACACAGACTCTGAAGCAGGCTCCAGGCTCTGAGCTGGCAGCACGGAGCCCAACATGGGGCTCAAACCCACCAACCATGAGATCATAACCTGAGCTGAAGTCAGACACTTAACCAACTGAGCCACCCAGGTACCCCTGAAACATCCACTTAAACACCTATGCATGTTGTCACTTCTTTGCTCAGACACTTTTCATTGCATGGCATAACAAATATCCTATCTGGAATTCAAAACCCTGTCTGATCTGGCCCCAGCCACATTTTTACACTCATTTCTTCCTACTCTCACATATTTTCTGCCTCAAATATTAACTGAACAAAAAAGCAGTAGGGGCCCCACTAGTTAGCCCCTCAGTTATTGAAAACAATACACCCTCCCTCTTCTTCCTCCCCCAATCACTAATGAACTTAAGCAGTTAGGGAGCACCAACCGTTTGTCTCCTCAGACTTTGCCACTAAGAGTCTTTGAGGACTATTTAAATCAAATTGTTATTGTGGAGAGAACCATATGTACATACAATTAGAGTAATTATTTCATTCAACAAACACTTAGTGGAACTGGACTGGGTTCTAAGGATAAACACAAGCACAGGCTCTACCCTCCAAAAGTCTTCAGTCTAAAATATCACAATCTCTTCCCAACTGCTGCCCTAATGTTTTCACCTTTGTAGTTACATTTCTTGAAAAGTCTATATTCGCTGCATACATAACATTATCTACACTTCTTTCCATAAGCAACAACAGCCTACCATTTCCCCCATAGTGAAATCCTTCTTACCAACTCAACAACTATCTTCCCCACCTTTTAGTATAAATCCAATAGACTTATTTTGTTATATTTTTTGACATCTCTGGGATAATTGATATTATTGATCTCACCTGCCTACTTGAAATTACCTCTTCTCCCCCTGTTGTTGTGGTAAAATATTCCCCTGGTTTTCCTCTCTATCTTCCCCTTCTTGATAACCCATATGGGTTCCTCTTAAGGGGTGATATGCCCCAAGTTTTGCTCTTAGCCCTTTTCCATTCTCACTTTACATTATTATTTTTAAAGTTTTATTTATTTTGACAGAAAGTGAGTGGGGGAGGGACAGAGAAAGAGGAAGAGAGAGAATCCCAAGCAGGCTCCACGCTGTTAGTGCAGAGCCCAACGTGAGACTCAAACTCATGAACTGTGAGATCATGACGTGAGCTGAAATCAAGAGTTGGGCACTCAACCAACTGAGCCACTCAGGCACCCCAGTACATCATTATTTTCCAAGGTGTGGATCTGGGAACACAAGTGGGTCATGTGTCATCACAGCCTAAGTGCTCGGTAAAAACGTAAATTTCATTGCCACTTACTATTTTAGAATCTCACAGCACCCAAGAATCTACATTGGAATTCAGTGTATCCCAGATACACTACAAATATTGAAAATCAATGTTCTATATAAACAATATCAATTGAACTATGTAAATCTTTCCTATGGCTTCAGGTACCAGCTATATACTGAATGTAGAGGCTGGGATGTTTATAGTTGGCATACAAGGAAGTTGAGAAAATTTCTTTGAGATGGCTTCTAGATTTTCTGTAAAGCAGAAGCTGAGGTCATATTCTGAAAATGAGAGCATAGGATTGGAATAGAAATGAGAAAAGCAGTGGATCAGTGAAATACATGTCTGCTGAATAGTGTGGATGCCCCAGTTGATACTGGGAAAGTATCATGTAATTCTTCTGTATTTTGGAGAGGTTTTTTTTTTCCATCAACCTTGATATAGATGTAGAGAGAGCAAATAGATAGATTGGCCCAAAAGCTGAATTTTTGCCAAGAGGTGTGAATAAAAAATTATGGGTCAAGTAGTTGAGGATTCTTAAGAATATAAAAGCTATGGACAATAGGATCTAGGCTACATAGGGAAGGAAGTCACGAGAGAAAACTGATAGAGGTTTCGATGCCACCAAAACACAGGTGTAATAAGAGCAACAGAATGAAAGAACTGGAGAAATGAGTGGCCATCGCTAGAATGGCAAATCTGAATTTCAGATTTCAGAGATGAAACAGTTTTTGGTAATGACGATGTCCAAAGTGTTGACCTGAAAGTGGGTAGTTGAAGTGGAGAGTTGAAGAAGATTAAGGAATAGAGAGACCAGTGTATCGGAAAGGTTGTCCATTGTGGACATTTGAAGTCACCACGGATGATGATGGCAGGGCTTGGAATGGAGAATGCTGTGAGTCAAAGTCTCCAGGGAATAAGGAAGAGTGGCCAATGGCAGCAGGAGGGGTTGAGTATCTTATCTATTTCAAAATTCTGATTTCTTGAAGTGCCAAATTCCTTATTGTGGTATCCAAGATTTTTCATATTCTGATACCAGCCTAAATTTCTAGCCTGGTTGCAATCTATTCACCATTACATGACCTCCATTTCAGCCTCAATATGCTGTCGCCACTCCCACACAAATGCCACATCCTGCATTATGCATTTCCTGATCCCTTCTCTGAACTTCGGTAGTATTTTATTGGAGCCATAACTACAATCTAGGGTTTTTATTACAGTTATTTGCATACATGTTTTCTCTCCTACTACTGTCTTTGATTCCAGGGATGATGTCATATACATCATTGTAATACCCAACTTAGCACTTAGTACAGTGCTTTTCACATAGTAAACAATTGACAGATATTAAATTTATAATGTATTAGTTTATATGATACATTTATAATTGTTCATACTAAATTTACAAATTGAAGAAAAATTGGTAAGGTTGTTCAATTATAACTGGAATATGTTTGGACTAATTGTAGAACTGCTGAGTAAGTTAAGCAGAAATACATGTTTATTCACTCGTCCTAAAAAAGGAATTTAGTTTTTATGGCTGGAAGATCCTGCAAGCTAAACAATGGCATAAGAAGAATCTGCACAGAGTCTGCTTCGATAAGATATGAGAGTTTCTGATTGGAGGCAAACAGTCATAAGAGATTAAAACATTCTTGCAACTTGAAGTACGATAGTGATTTCCTAGAATGTTGGCTTCTCTTTAGAAAATGTTATTGACAAGAATGTTTGAAGGCAATATATATCCTATGAATACATCAAAGCATAATGTAAACAGGATGAGGTGACATCAAATAAAATGGGACATAAATATCCTCTGTGCTATGTTCACTGAACGTTACGGCCTAATGCTGCTGGAATTGTTAAGGTATGTTAAGTAGCCTGGATTTTGTTTTGTTTTTTAGTAAATTAATCCTAATCTAATATATATGTAGGTACACACATATATATACACAGATTATATAGATAGTATATATTATATATGTGCATATTTTTTTTAATTTTAAATGAAAATAACTATATTTGGTATTTTTAGCATGAAATCACTCTTACTGGAAATCTTAATTTCTGAGAGAAAATAGTTATATTCCCCTTTAGGATTTTTCCTTGCACCCCAGAGAAATCCAGTAATTTATTCAGGAATACTCTCCTTTCTGTCAGAACAGTCCTGAAAACACACAGGTCAAATCCAACGATAATGAAACCAAAGGATCGTCTTTATTGTCCACTGTTGTTTGGGATGAGTAAGCTATAGCTGGAGTTTTTCTTTTTTTACACTTTTTAAACATTTATTTACTTTTTGAGAGAGAGAGAGTGAGAGAGAGGGAGAGAGACAGTGCAAGTGGGGGAGGGGCAGAGAGAGCAGATCCAAAGCAGGGTCCGAACCATCAGTCAGTGTAGAACCCAACTTGAGACTTGAACCCACGAACTGTGAGATCATGACCCGAGCTGAAACCAAGAGTTGGATACCCAACTGACTGAGCCACCCAGGAGCCCCTATAGCTGGAGCTTTAAAAAAAAAAAAACTTTATTGAAATATAATCGATGGCCAAAAAGCTACATATATCAATGTATACAACTAGATAAGTTTGGATATAAGTATACATCCATGAAACCATCACCACAATCTATGCCATAAACATGTCCATCACCTCCAGAGGTTTCCTCCTACCTTATTTATTGATTTATTTAAGTGATAAGGACACTTAACATAAGGTTTACTCTCTTAGCAAAGTTTGAAGTATAGAATATAATAATACTAGTAATTACCTAAAATAGTCGAACTCCTCGAAGCAGAAGGTAAAATGGTGGTTGTCAGGGGCTGTGAGAAGGGGCAAATGAGTTGCTATTGGTCAAAGGGTGCAAAGTTTCAGTTATACAAGATGAGGAAGTCCCAGGGCTATACTTCCAGCATAGTGTTTCTAGTTAATAATACATTGTATTGTGTACTTAAAAGCTAGAGCTTTGGAATTTTTGTAATAAAGGTTTTGTTATTTGCTAGAGAGGTACTTTAACCTTTAACACGGAGGTCGGTGTTCTCTCCCCTAAAATGGAAATTTTAGCTCCTACCCAAGCTACTAGTGGTCCTTAGAATGTGGGCAAAGAAAGGTGGGGGTAGCAAAGTTATGGTTGGGAATTTCAGAGAGAAGAAGCATTGTGGCAGGAGTTTACAGTCATAAAGGCTGCAGTTATCATTAGGTGAAATGATGTACTGAAGCCAAGAACTTGTTCATGTTTCAAGTCGAAACCAAATACCACACACGGCCCATATCAGGTGTTCCTCACGTGTACCTTCCACATCTGGAGTCAGAGACCATTCGTTAATGTTTAACTGCAAATACACGTGGAATGATATTCCACATTGGGAATGATACATTCAAAGGAGTCCTGAAACTACCCCACAACTTACTCCTTTGCCTCTATCAGAGCTAGTATCTTCTCTGAATGTGTATTCTTCAGAAGAGTCCACTGACCTCCCTTAATGTGGAAGAAACAGCTACCACGAGGGGCTAACTAGGGGACTCCTTTTTGAAAAATAAATAGGGGTGAAAATCTCCACCTGAACAGCTAGTTGAGAACCGTAGACTCTGGGAAGGAGACATGAGGCAGGTAAGTTTTGATGCTGAGGCTGGTAGAGAGAGGCTCAGAGCACTTCATAGGATAGGCTTGGTCAACACGATGTTGGGAATCTCACCACATAAGCCTTAGAGAGTCAGGTACAATGGACAGATAGGCAGGGGAGGCCTGAAATGGAGAGCAGAATCCCAAACCAAGTCATGCGCTTTACAGTTCTTTTAAACCAGTTTGTCTGAAGAATAATTTGCATAAAGTAAAATTTATTCCTTTACAGCATACAGATCATTGAGTTTTGAGAAACAAATACACAGCCATGCATCACATAACTACCACCACAACCAAGATACAGAATATTTTTCATCACACCAAAGAGTTCGTTTGTGCTCCCTTGAGGTCCGTCCCCTCCTCGCAGCCTAAGCCCCTGACAAACACTGATCTGCTTGCTGTCCCAAAGTTTTGCCTTTTCTAGAATACCGTATGAATGGAATCACATAACGTGGTGTGTTTTGTTTCTGAGTTCTTTTACTCAAGCTTTTGATATTTTTTCTTTTGTTGTATTGGTAGTTCATTCCTTTTTATTGCTCGGTAGTTTTCCACTGGCTAGCAATGCCACAAATTATTCATCCTTTCAACAGACACATTTGATTTGTTCCAAATTTTTTGTTTCTATGAATAAAGCTGCTGTGAATGCTTGCATGCAGGTACTTGTTTTGAAATATATTTTCATTTCTCTTGACTACCTACAAGTTGGATTGATGTGTGTGTGTGTGTGTGTGTGTGTGTGTGTGTGTCATTGCTATATGCTTAACTTAATGAGAAAGTGCCAAAGTACTTTGAAAAATTTTTTTTAATGTTTATTTATTTTTGAGAGAGAGACAGACAGAGTGCGAGCAGGGAAGGGGCAGAGAGAGAGGGAGACACAGAATCTGAAGCAGGCTCCAGGCTCTGAGCTGTCAGCACTGAGCCCAATGTGGGGCTCGAACTCACAAGCTGTGAGATCATGACCTGAGCCAAAGTCAGATGCTTAACTGGCTGAGCTGCCCAGGTGCCCCCAAATTACTTTTTTAAATGGCTTATTATTTTGCAGTCCCAGCAACGATGTATGAGAGTTGAAGCTATTGTGCACCCTCACCAGCACTGACAAGATTTTGTCTTGTTGTAGATATTAGTCACTGCAGTAGGTGTGTAGTGGGAGCCCCCTGTGGTTTTCATTTGCACTTCACTATTGACTAATGAAGTTGAACTTCTTTTTCTGCGCTTATTGATCGTCCATGTATCTTCTTTGGTTAAGTGTCTATTCAAATATTTTACCTATTTTTCAATTTTAAGGTTGTCTTCCAACTATCGATTCTGAGTTTTATATGTGTTCTGGATACAAGTCTTTTACCATATCTACTTTGCAAATATTTTCTCCCACTCTGTGATTAATCCTTGCCTTTTCTTTACGGGCTTGGGCAGAACAGCAGTTTTTAGTTTTGATGAAGTTCAGTGTATCCATTTATAGCCTTTTATGGTTTGGGTTTTATGTCCTAAGAATGATTTACCTAATTCAAAGTCACAAAAAATTTCTCCTATGTTTTCTTATAGGATTTCTATAATCTTAGCTCTGACATTTAGGTCATAATATATTTCGTGTTAGTTTTTACATATGGTGTAAAATAAAGTTTGAGGCTCATTTGGGCTTTTTTTTTTTTTTTTTTTTTTGGCATCTGGATGACCAATTGTTTCAGCTCCATTTGCTGAAAAGATAATCTTGTCCCCGTGGAATCACATTGGTACCTTTGTGAAAAATCAGTTGATCATATAAGCCTGGGTCTCTGGACTCTATTCTGTCTATTCTCTTATTTACTAGAAATCTTCAAATCAGGTAGTGTTAATCGTCACATTTTGTTCTTTATTAAAATTGTTTTGACTATTCTAGATCCTTTGATCATTATATAAGTTTGAATATCAGCTTGTAAATTTATAACAAAACAAGTCTTCTAGGACTTTTTTAAATTGATTGTGTGAAATCTATAGATAAATCTCGGGAGAACTGACTTCTTGACAACACTGAGTCTTCCTATGTGTCCATTTATTTCAATCTTTAACAATTTCTCTCGGCAATGCTTTTGCTTACAGCATCCAGTCTTGCACATATTTTGTTAAACTTCTTCCTAAGTATGCCACTGTTGAAGTTATAGCAAATGGTACTTTAAAATTTATTTAAAAATTCACAGTATTTCATTGCTAGTATATAGAATTACAAGTGATTTTCGTATAGCGACCTTGTATGGAGACTTTGCTAACTCACTTATTAGTGTGCTTTTGTAATTTTTTTCTGTAGGTTAGTTGGGATTTTTTATGCAAATGATTATGTTCTGTATGAATAAAGATGGTTTAATTTCTTATTACCAGTCGGGATTTTTTTTTAAGTTTTTTCTTGCTTAGTTATATTTGCTAGAACTTCAAGTTCAAGAGTGTTAAGAGTGGGCATCCTTGCCTTGCTCCTAATCTTAGGAGGAGGCATTCAGTCTTTTCCCACTGAATATGATTTAGCTGAGGTTTCATATAAATCTCCTACAAGTTCCAGAAATTCTCTTCTAGTCCCAGTTTTCAGAGTTGTGGGTTTTTTTTTTTAAATTCATGAATGGGTTTTGAATTTTGTTAAGTAGTGTTGCTGCATCTATTAAGAAGTTCATATAAATGTTTCTTTAACTCTATTGAAGTGGTGAATTATACTGATTGGCTTTTAAATGATAAACTAAACTTATATTGCTGTGTGTGTAAGCCTCTGTATTTTCTGTGCTTTGGAAAAACATTAACGCCATGATATTAACCTGGATTGGAAATATCCCTTTTAAAAATTATGCAATGGGGTCACACAAAATGTTAATAATGGAATCAGACCCATGGAAGAACTAAGAGAAAGGGTTTTTAAAAAATCAAATAGTAAAAGCCATGTATGTGTTTATTCTTGTACATTACTACTCTATACTAAGTGTTTCAAGACTGAATGAATGATAGTAGGATTATCTATGCTTTGTACCTGCTTATTTTCCACTGGGGTGGAGGGCATTGGAATCCCTTTTTTCATAGACTTGGTGCTGTGCTCAGGTCCTACTAATTGGGAAGATGCTCTGAACCTGTGCACAGTGGGGCCAAATGTCAGAAAAGAGACACACAATTATGCGGTGCATTTGATAACGTGTGTGTGTCTAGTTGTGGTTCCCAGATGCAAATGCATTTGGGGTCCTGTTCTCTATTATGAGTAGATAAAGTCAGACCTATTTTAAGAATGTTTTCATCAGTTTTGTTTGGAAGCGAACAAGTGGAATAAAATAGAAGCATGGTGAGACAGTGACTTGGAATACACTGCAGCTCCTGGCAATAATGGTGTAAATGTGTATTTACTGATATACAGATATATTAATGGATCTTTGTTAAGCAGTGGCTCAGGTTATACAAGCAGCATTTAGAAGTGACTCCAGTTCTTTAAATGGAACATGTGTCTAGTGGCGTAAAGGCACAGAAAATATTTGGGATACATACATATTCCAAAAGATTAACAGTGGCTTTCTATACGTTATGGGACCACAGGAAATTTTGTTTCTGCACTCACGTATCTACATTTTCTTACATGAATTTGTAGAACGCATTGTGTATTAGAAAGCAAAAACTTTAAAGCATTTGCTTCACATAAAATGCTCTTCAGAAGTGTTTAATCTCTCTAAAAATGTAAATCAATAAGTAGAGAGACATCCTGTGCTTGCGCACTGGGAGACTTAATATTGTTAAGATGGCAGTACTACTACCAAAAGCCATCTACAGATTCAATCTAATTGATTAAAATAAAAATGATACATATCAAAATTTGTGGGATACCATGAAAGAAGTATTTCAGGAGAAATTTATTGCACAAAATGCCTACAGTAGAAAAGAAAGCAGACTACAAATCAAAGACCTCAGGTTCTAAGAAAGTAGGAAAAAAAGAGCAAATGCTAACAAAGTTAATGGAACAAAGGGAGTCATAAAGATCCAAGTAGCAAACAATTAAATAGAAAACAGAAAAGCAAAAGAGAAAATAATGAATACAACCAAAAGCTGGTTCTTTGAGAAAAGAAACAAAATAAGTAAATCTCGAGTCAGACCGATCAGGCAAAAAAGAGAAGACATAAATTATTAATATCAAGAATGAGAGAGATGACATCACTCTAGATACTACAGATATTAAAAAGATAACAAGGACATACCATGAAGAGCTTGATGTCAATAAATCTGACAGGTGAGATGAAATAAACAAATCCCTTGAAAGATACAAACTACCAAGTCTCATTCGAGGTTTAATAACCCTATATCTATAAAAGAAATTGAACCTGCAGCTTAAAACCTTCCCAAAAGAAAACGCCAGGCCCAGATGACTTCACTGCTGAATTTTACCAAACATTTAAGAAGGAAATAATAACAATTATACATAACCTCCTTCAGGAAATGTAGGAGAGAAAATATTTCTCAACTAATTCTATATGACCAGAATTACCCTGATACTAAAAGACAAAGGCATTATAAGAGAAGAAAGATACAGGGGCACCTGGGTGGCTCAGTTGGTTAAGCATCAACTTTGGCTCAGGTCATGATCTCACAGTCTGGAGGTTCAAGCCCTACGTGGAGCTCAGAGCCTGGAGCCTGCTTCAGATTCTTGTCTCCCTCTCTCTCTGCCCCTCCCCTGCTCACTCTCTGTCTGTCAAAAGTGAATAAATGTTTAAAAAAGTTTTTTTAAAAAATTTATTTATTTTTTTTTAATTTAAAAAATAGAGAAGAAAAATACAGACTGAAGTCTCTCATGAGCATCAATATAGACATTATTTCCGAACCACCAGTGGATTGAATCCAATGATATATAACGAGAATAGCCTATCATGACCAAATGGGATTTGTCTCAGAAATACAAGCTTGATTTTATATTTGAAGATCAATCAATGTAATTCACCCTCTTAAACAAAGTGAGTACCACATGCTGAATTTAACATATGCAGTAAAACAATTTGCCAAAAACCAACATCCATTCTTGACAGAGACACTGAGCAGATTGAGGAATAAAAGGGACATTCCTCAACTTGGTAAAGAGCATATACCAAAAACCTGCAGCTAACATAACTGATGGTAACAGACTACTGTCCTCCTAAGATCAATGAAAATCAAGATGTGTACCCTCATCATTTTCTATTCAACATTGTACTAGACTACTGTCCTCCTAAGACCAGTCAAAAGCAAGACGTATACCCTCATTGTTTCTATTCCACATTGTACTAGAAGTTCTGTTCAGTACACCAAGCAAGAAAAAGACATTAAAGGTACATGAATTAGAAAAAGCAAAACCCTTTATTTGCAGATGGCATAATCATTTATGTGGAATCTACAGAAGCTACTGGAACTGATAAGTGAGGCTGGTCAGACTGCAAAATATAAAATCAATATACATAACAATTACCTTTCTATATATTAGCAACAGATAATATGAAACACAAAATCTTAAATATCACAATAGCACCAAAATACGAAATCTTAGGAATAAATCTAACACTGTAACTATAAAGCACCACCGAGAGAAACAAAAGAACACCTAAATACATAGGGAGCTATGTCACATTCATGAGTTAGAAGGTTTAATTTTGTTAAAATGTCAATTTTTGTTGTTGTTGTTTATTTTTGGGAGAGAGAGAGCATGAGCTGGGGGCGGGGGGCAGAGAGAGAGGGAGACACAGAATCCGAAGCAGGCTCCAGGCTCTGAGCTGTCAGCACAGAGCCCGACGTGAGGCTCGAACTCATGAACCTCAAGACCATGACCTGAGCTGAAGTCGGATGCTTAACAGCTGAGCCACCCAGGCATGCCTGGGATATCAAATTTCTAAAAACTGATCTATGGATTTCATGTGATCCCACTTGAGCTCCCAGCAGGCTTTTCGCAGGGTGTGAGAAAAGCTGCCTTACAATTCACACGACAACGCATCGGACTTAGAATAGCCAAAATGACTTTGAAAAAGAAGAAGAGTTGGAGAGCTAACACTACCTGTTTTTAAAGTCTTAATATAAAGCTACAGCAATGAAGACAGTGTGGTATTGGCATAAAGATAGACAAATAGACGGGTAACACAGAATAGAGAATCCAGAAATAGACCTACACGTACAGACTGGAGTGATTTTTCACACAGGCGCAAAGGCAGTTCAATGGAGAAAAGATAGTCTTCTCAACAAATAGTTCTGGAAAAACTAGATATCCACATGCAAAAAAATCAACTTTTATCCATTCCTTGTGCCATACATAAAAATTAACTCAAAATCATTAAGAACAATGTGAAATGTAAAACTATAAAAACGTGTTTTTTAATGTTTTATTTTATTTATTTTGAGAGAGAGAGCATGTGTGTGCACACACAAGCACACAAGTTGGGGAGAGGCACAGAGAGAGGGAGAGAGGGAATCCCAAGCAGACTCCACGCAGTCAGCGCGGAGGCAGATGAGGGCCTCGGTCTTGTGTCCATGAGATCGTGACCTGAGCTGAAATCAAGATGCTAGCCGACAGAGCTACCCAGGTACCCCTAAATGAAAACTTCTATCAGGAAATATAGGAGAAAATCACTGGGATCTAGGTTAGGCATTTTCAGATAGACACCAAAAAGCACAAACTATAAAATAACAAAGGGATAAATCCTGCTTCCTTGAAATTTAAAACTCCTGTTCTCCAAAAGAAAAATGTTAAGGAAATGAAAACACAAACCGTAGAGTGGGAGAAAATAATATTTTTAAATCAAATATTTGCCGATGAAGTTATATCCCGTATATATATCTCAAGATATCTATATCTATCTAGACATCTATTCATAAATCTCTATCTATCTATCTGTACGGAAAGACAGAATCCTCAAACTCCACCGAAAGAAAGCAAACAACTAAATGAAAAGATGGACAAAGAAAATATAAGGATCGCAAATAAGCCACGAAAACATGTTCAACATTGTTATCCATGAAGGACACGCAAATTAAACTATGTCCTGACAACAATAGAAAACTTGAAGGGAAAAGAAGAAGCCGAGAGGAGAAAATAAGAAAGGGGGGCAAAGGTCAAGAAAGGAGCGAGAGGAGAAGAGGGAGCTCGGGGGCAATGGAAGCAAGAGAACAGAAAGCCCGATCAGCACAGGGTCAGTTTGGGTCTCAGCAACAGGTCTGGAAGCACAAAGAGGCTCCATGTCTTCCTGGGGAGAGAGTTGAGCAGGCTCCTCTGTTCCCATGTCTCCCAACTGGGACTGCACCATGCAGTCCGCAAAGACTGGGATCTTCAGCCAGTGGCCTCTGGGGTACGGTATCAATCAATCCATGTTGAGCGGTCATTTGCACTTGTTATTTTGTAAGAGGAAATCAATTTGAATATAGACAGGCATCAAATGCCTTCATTCGATTAGACAAAGAGCCAGATAAGCCCCTTGCTTGAATTAACCATTGCGAAAGGGCATCCTAGTTGTGTGTACCCTCTAGCTTTTTTTTTTTTTTTTGGGGGTCCTTTCCTCTTAAAGGCATCGGATACAATATCCTTTCAGGAGAGACACTCCGTGACAAGGGAGCAAAAGGCTCTCATGAGGCCGAAGATAGGGGTAGAAAATACTCCCCTTGTATTTGTTTTGATACAATTACAGACTGTTGAATTTGGGATGGATTTTGAGAGGTTTTGTTGTTTCCTCTCCAGCCTTCCCCCAATAGGGCAAATGGCCAACCAAAATCTTTCACTGATGGCTAACAAATTATCACCCTGTGCTGGTGTTGACTCTGAAGTCTATGGTCAATAGTTTCTTTAGCTGTTTTCTTTGGGGGCCTACATCGCATCAGAGAAATACCTTCTGAACTAACACCCAACCAACGTCAGGAACAGAAGATTCAACACAAATAGAATGCACCCTATGTCTACACACACCGCCGAAGCCGGCAAACAGCCGTATCGTGTGTGGTGGAGAACAGGTTGGATTAATGGGAGACCCGGAGTCAGGATAGCTGGTGGCTTGTGGACCTACCTAAGGTCCAGTTTGGATGAAAGTGTTGCTCCGGCATCCTTGCTGCCCCGCTGAGCTCCGCTGCTCTCAGAGTGGCTGCTTTCCCTGTAACATCTCAGGTTCTAGTAAGAGAGACAGCTGCTCTCACGCTGACCTGGCCTCAGAGCGATCCTCAGGGTGGGCCCTGGACTGCCCTGCCCCCTCTTCCCACACATGTCACTTCAGCACTGCGCTGGGACTTCTAAATTATCAGCCTGCACTCTGCCCCTTGCCCTGAAAAATTCACTCAGAAGCTCCCCAGAGAGCTCTGACCCGTCAACTGCCCCACCAGCCTCCCTCCCAGCGGCCTCTGCTCCATCTCTGGGGCCGAAGGGGTGAGGCGCTGGAGTCCAACACATGTGTTCTCCCGCTAGGACTGAGAGCAGAACCCCCCCCCCCCAGGATTGACCCCATTGAGCCAGGCGGCCACTGTCAGTGGCAAGGCTCAGGACAAGCACACCTTGCTGTCTCCTCACTGCGGAGCTTCTACCTAGGCTATTTGGGTAAAGAATGTACACCTTACATATATATGATCTTTATTTGTCAGTTATACCAAATTAAGCAGGGGAGAAGCAAAAATAAATTTAAAAAGGAAAGCAGTACTTTCTACTACTGAACTATATACATCTTAAAATGTTAAGATGGGGGGGCGCCTGGGTGGCTCAGTCGTTTAAGCATCCGACTTCAGCTCAGGTCATGATCTTGCGGTTGGTGAGTTCGAGCCCCACATCGGGCTCTGTGCTGACAGGTTGAAGCCTGGAGCCTGCTTTGGATTCTGCGTCTCCCTCTCTGTCTCTGCCCCTCCCCTACTCACACACACACACTCTCTCTTTCTCTCTCTCTCAAAAATAAACATTAAAAAAAATTTTAATGTTAAGATGGTAAATGTTATAGCATATGTATTTTACCACAATAAACATTTTTTGAAAAAAAAAAAGAATGTAACAATGTAGCTTTAAGAATAATGCAAAGCCATGGGGCGCCTCGTGGCTCAGTCGTTAAACATCTGGCTCTTGATCTCCACTCAGGTCATGATCTCACAGTTCGTGGGATTAAGCCCCGTGTCGGGCTCTGCACTGACAGGGTGGAGCCTGCTTGGGCTCCTTCTCACTTTCCCTCTACCCCTCCCCCACTTGGAATTCTCTCTCTGCCTCTCTCTTCCCCTCCTCTGCTTGCTCATGAGTGCACACTCTCTCTCTCAAAATAAAAAAAAAAACATTTTTTTTAAAAAAAAGAATAATACAAAGCCATTTGAACAATTATTGGGTCACGTCATTATACAAGAGGCAACACAGTAACTGACATTATTGATTGTGGAGCTGGCCATCTTAGTTTCTATGCCAACTCTGTTTGACCATGGGCAAGTCACTTTTCTGTGCCTCAGTATCCTCATCTCTAATATGGGAATAATAATCATAATTACCTCACAGGGTTGTTGGGAGCATTAAATGAATTAATACTTATAAAGCACTTAGAATAAGGCCTTGGCATTGTAATCACAATGTAATCTGTAATTATTATGATTCTTGATGAGCTGTCATGACCTCTCTATGAACTTCCAAGGCCTCATTCAGACCCCTCTTCCCGAAGCAAACATACACACACACACACACACACACACGCACACTCATACACCCCAGATATACTCTCAGTAGACTCAGCCTCCTACGAATTTCATGAATAAACTGAGGGAAACGAAATGTTGGTCTAGAACCAACTACTTTGTTTACTCCTGGTGGACATTAGCCAGGTCCCTGTGGCTGCAGTACAGAGCTCTGCATGGAAGAGGAAGGGAAGGAGGTTAATCCAGCCAATCATAACACACTGAGACTGGACAGATTTACTGAATTGCTTACGTTTGGAAGGATATGAATCTTTTAAAACACTTACATAAAAAAAATTGTCCTTTGAACTCCAAACTACTAATTTAATGAACGACTTCACTATTTCTAGATGTTCTGATAACCAACATTAACGGGACAGCCACACCAACAGACAAGAAGCTGGGTGGAAGCAGGAACCCTCAAATCACAAACTAGGAAAAAATGACCAGAAATCCAGACTCTATCTCCAAGGCAGCTCTGCCCTTTTAATAATATGTAAAGTACTGAATTTAATATTAGGTACAGCACAATATTATGTAACTGCTGAGGACATGCATCAATTGAACAACATAATACCCAAAAGAGATACCATCGAGAACAAGAAGCTAAGCAACAATCTACAGAAAAGAAGTAATAAGTGAAACCCTAATAACCAACTTCTCTTTAACAACAGCAAAGACAATAAGGATGGTAAGAAGCCGTGGTAGGCTGAGCCCCGTTCCATACCAGCCTCTACCCACACCTGACTACCTTGATTCCTCACAACATTCTGCAGGGCATTATTATTCCCAGTTTTCAGATGCAGAAACTGAGCTTCAGAAAGACTGGCCAACATGCCTGAGAACACCCAACCAGGAAGTGACCAAGCTGTGGCCTGAAACGGAGTTTTATGTCCAGGCCTGGATTCTCTTCACTACACCAGCCCACCAGTTCAAAATTTATGTTTGGGAACTCTGTACTCACCAGAAAGACTCAAAGCTATGTGTGCCTTGTCAGTAGCATAATTGTTCTGGAAATTTCACAACCACCCAAGGACTGCCTATAGTATATGCAAGGGGTGGGGTGGGAGATAGAGTGGGGTGAAGGAGGATCAGTGAGGCACAAAAGAATCGAAAGAAAAGGCGTCAAGGAAACAGTAAGGTGATTTAACAACACATTTCTTTAGTGAACCAATTTTGAACTTGGGTTATTGGATCTAGCTATGATTTTGAGCCGTTACTTGGATCACATCCACTCAATTATGACACAAGCAGAAATGTAAACCACTGGCCATTTTGCTTGAAACACCTGGAATGGTGGGAAAAGCACTGAAAATTATGTAAAACAGTCATTTTAGGGGCACCTGGGTGGCTCAGTTGGTTGAGCATCTGGCTCTTGGTTTTGGATCAGGTCACGATCTCACAGTTTCACAAGTTCAAGCCCAGCATTGGGCTCTGCACTGACAGCACAGAGCCTGCTTGGGATTCTGTCTCTCTCCTTCTCTCTGCCCCTCCTCTTCCTCTCTCTCTCTCTCTCTCTCTCTCTCTCTCTCTCTCTCTCAAAATAAATAAACTTAAAAAAATAAAAATTAAAAATAAAACCACTCATTTTAAATCTTTGGATGTGGTCCTATGGGCACGTAGCTAATGAAAGAACATTCAGAAGTGAATTTACTAAATCTCTGTTAGAACAGCAAAAGACTTGCCCACCCTTCCCAGCTCTGTTATGGAAGTTCTAACTTGGTCATGTGCCACCAAAAAGACCAGAGTTCCCTCTCTGCACAGTTTCTGGTCTGGGGCTACTGTTTCACCCTGGAAGGGACAAGATATTAGTGTTTCTCATCTCCCCATCTTGTTGATGCAGAAGCTCTATTCCAGGAAGCAGTTGCCAAGAGGACTGGGTCCTCTTTCCCTCACCAAGCACCTCTTCACAGAGTAAAGGCTCTGCCCCAGGTAAGGCAAGCCAAGAATACTGGCCTGAATCATCCCTGTGCCGGCTTGCTCATAGGACAAAGGCTCCAAGCCTGGGGTGGCAAAGGAAGAATATCAGAGGTTGCCACCCCCACCAAGTAGCAATCTAATAGGGTGAGGTGTCACTCCAGAAACCCTCCATCCCTGCCTCCAGCTCTGGCACAGTGGTGTAGGGGTCCCTCCCTGTGTGGAAAGGCAGTCCACGAGGGCAAAGAGCTCCACAGCCGTGTGGAGAGGACTACTTTTTCTTGGACTGGAGTATGGAGAAGTCCACCGAAAACAATGAAGATCTTGGTGGAGAATAAGAGGAGACTGGTAACTCCATGATACACACAAAAAACAGAGCAGCCAGAAGATTAAGAGAGAAATGCAGAGGGCCAGTAAAGAAAAGCCCTCCTAGCATCATAGTCAGATCTGGTGGGTTGGGAAGGCTGAGTGCGTGCTAGGTTGCCCCCAGTCATGACTAATCTGAGCAGAACATAAGGCAGATTTGAAGGCATCCCCAGGGATGCCCGGGTGGCTCAGTGGGTTAAGGGTCTGACTCCAGCTCAGGTCGTGATCTCATGATCTGTGAGTTCAAGCCCCGCATCAGGCTTTCTGCTCTCAGCATAAAGCCAGCTTTGGATCCTCTGTCTCCGGCTCTCTTTGCCCCTCCCCCACTCGCACTCTGTCTCTCTGTCTCTGTCTCTTTCTCAAAAAATAAATAAACATTAAAAAGTTTTTGGAAGCATCCCCAAACCACACACAGATGTCCCAACACAGGGCAGAAGCCTCACTGGCACAACAGCCTTAAACACACCTTTGACCAAACACTGAACAATAAACTACTCTGATCCAGGGGTGACTCTGGGGAGGTCAGGCCTAAAAATAATATCACAGTCATCCCTGGTAATCTGTGAGACTATTTGCATGCCCAAGGCTGTGCTTTCTCAGAAGCTATCAAAGAGGGAGCCTTTAAGCTACTAGCCCTTGGTGGACCATGGACCAAAAAATGTAAATTCCTTGAACTGTGAGAGTAGCATCCAACCACACACACACACACACACACACACACACACACACACAGTGGTAGAAAAAGAGATGTAACTGGCTAAGTGTGCTTAAGCATAACCTTTGACCTATAAGTGGTTTCAGCTCACTCAAGGGTGAGTACAGGTAGCCAGGCTAAAAGAAAAAAACCAAAGGGGAAAAAATCTGAGCAAGGACTTCAGGGGCTGCACATTTTAGGGGAAGTAGACATTGCAGATTTAGTCCAGCTGACTTACTAAATAAATAAACCAATGACCAAGCAGTAACAACAACGAGAACAACCCCCCGGGGTTGGGTCAGTATCAGAGTTGCTGCAATATTATCCTAAATGTGTAGTTACCAATAAAAAAATTACAAGACATGCAAAGAAACAAAAAATTGTAACCTAAAAACAGAAGAAAAAGCAGGCTATATAAATCACCTCCAAAGGGGCCCACATGTTGGCCTTAGCAGAGAGAGAGATCGGAGTAGCTATTATAAATATGTTCAAAGAAAGGAAACCATGCTTAAAGAATTAAAGGAAGTTATGATGACAATTACTCATCAAGCAGCAAATATAAAGAGATAGAAATTATTTAAAAGAACCAAATGGAAATTCTGGAGTTGAAAAATATAATAATTGAGATGAAAATTTCACTAGAGAGATATAATAGCAGGTTTGAGATCCCAGAAGAAAAGAATCAGTGAACTTGAATAAGGATCAACAGAGATGACACACTGTCTTAGTCTGTTCTGATTTCGACAACAAAATGCCATAGACCGGGTGGCTTATAAATGACAAAAGTGTATTTCTCACAGTTTCGGGGGGTGGGAAGTCCGAGGTCAAGGCTCCAGTAGATTTGGTGTCCGGTGAGGGCCCACATTCTGGTTCACAGACTGCCGTCGTTTCACTGGGTCCTCACGGGGTCAAAGAGGTGTGAGAGCTCTCTGGGGTCTCTTTTATAAGGGCATCCATCCCATTCATGAGGGCTCCACTTTCCTGACCTAACCCTTTCCCAAAGGCCCCACTTCCTCATATCGTCACATTAGGAGTTAGGATTTCAACATGTGAATTTGGGGCGAACACAAACATTCAGACCACAGCATGCAATCTGAACACAGAGAAATTACAATGAGGAAAATTGAACAGATCTCCAGAGAGGTGTGAAGCACCATTTAGTACACCAAACTACTCTTGTTGTTATTTTTAATTGTTTCCCCACTGCCTTCATCGTATGCTGGTTATTTCTTTAAGAGAGGGGATAAGGGGCACCTGGGTGGCTCGGTTGGTTAAAGTGTCTGACTCTTGATCGTGGCTCAAGTCATGATCTCACAGGTCATGGGATCAAGCCCTGTGTCAGGCTCTGTGATGATAGCACGGAGCCTGCTTGGGATCCTCTCTCTCTCTCCATCTCTTTCTCTCTCTCTCTCTCTCTCTCTCAATTAAATGAATAAACCTTTTTAAAAAAGAGAAAGAGAGGATGAAATCATACTAAGAGTCACACTTCCTAATTTCCTAAAAGAGAAATGGTTAAAACACAACTACCTCATTACAGGCTTAAAAGAACAAGCGAGGAGGAGGAGGAGGGGCACCTGGGTGGCTCAGTCAGTTAAGTATCCGACTCCCGATTTCAGCTCAGGTCATGATCTCAAGGTTGTGAGATTGAGCCCCACGTTGGGCGGGGTGTGGAGCTTGCTTAAGGTTCTCTCTTTCCCTCTCCCTCTCCCCCTCTCTCCAACGTGGGCTCTCTCTCTCTCTCAAATAAAGAAAGAAGAACAAGAGAGGATTTGTTTCTTACTTGCAGCCATGATTGCCTCATATATTTGCCAATTTATGAACTGAGGGAGCAATCCCTTGGGAGCAGAGCTTAGCTGTAGATTTCTAAAGTTAGCATTTGGGAGCTAATTTGCCAAAATTTAATTCATATTTTAGAATTTTAGGGAAGTCAGAAATTTCACTGTCACACTATCTCTTTAAAACTCCAGGGGCTATTATGTGTCTACTGTCACCTTTTCAGAATTTATTAATCACGTTTAAACACATAAAACAGAGAATGATTAGAATAATCATCTAGCTCCAACCAAAGAAAGCAAAAAGTAAAGCAAAAGAGAAACAAATATTTCTAGCCTCCCCACCGAAATCACTTTCAGAGCCCTATTTTAATAGTTTACCCAGTGACAGGATTGAGAGCACTGGTTTTGTCCGACAAAACTATTAGGCCTAATAGCTCAGCCTCTCAAATTACTGACCAAAGGCCGGTTATTTTCAGAAATGGGACTGGAAACAAAATGGAAAACATTATGCTCCATTTCTTTTTTTTTTTTTTTTAATTTTTTTTTTCAACGTTTATTTATTTTTGGGACAGAGAGAGACAGAGCATGAACGGGGGAGGGGCAGAGAGAGAGGGAGACACAGAATCGGAAACAGGCTCCAGGCTCTGAGCCATCAGCCCAGAGCCTGATGCGGGGCTCGAACTCCCGGACCGCGAGATCGTGACCTGGCTGAAGTCGGACGCTTAACCGACTGCACCACCCAGGCGCCCCTATGCTCCATTTCTTGTATAAAATCATTATTCTGTCACACGTGGACCACTATGTGCAGATCTGGGGAAGATTCGGGGAAAAAAACAAGTGAAATGAGAAACGTTCCTTATAGTTTTCCATTAGGGAGAATAGAAGCATGATACACAAGAGGGAAAAGCCTCCTTCAATATGAAAAGGGGCACCTGGGTGGCTTACCTACCTCAGTAGGGTAAGAGTCTGTCTCTGGATTGTGGCTCAGGTCATGATCTTGTGGTTCATGGGATTAAGCCCCACGTTGGGCTCTGCACTGACAGCGCACAAACTGCTTGGGATTCTCTCTCTTTCCCTCTTTCTCTATGACCGTCCCTTGCTGGCTCACTCTCGCTCTCGCTCTCTCTCAAAATAAATAAATAAATTTTAAAAAAAGAAAAAAGAAACAAAAGAGAGCGTCTAAAAAATTATACAAAACCCCAAACGACCCTGTGTTAAGTAGTACGTGGAGGGCTACCATGATATTGTCACCAAACCCTGGGACATTACCAGCCTAATGCCTCTTAAAACCTGGGGAACAAGGTGTCAGGATATGTGAAATTACAGTGAAGTAGCAAAAGAAGTGACAATCAACATAGCATAGCAGTTGAAAATGCAAACTCTAGAGTCAGACCACCTTGTCTCAAAGCCTGGATCTACAACTTCTTAGCGGTATGACCTTGGGCAAGTGAGTTACTGTCTCTGGCCAGGTTCCTGACCTATGATAGGAGCTAATAATAGTATTTAGCTCAATAGGGTTGTTATGAAGATCAAATGAGTCAATACGACTGCTCAACAAGCACTACGGAAGTATCCTAAAATTGAAAAATAATTTTAGTAATTACCAATTGCCTTTTCCAGAGAACATTAAGGTTCACACCTCATTGTTAAAACATTATCTTAGTTAATAGTCTTAGGGGATGCATAAGTAATCCCATTTCAGAGGTGAGGAAACTAAGGTTTAATTGCCAATAATGACACCAATCACTAACATGTATCCAACATCTCTAATCCACCAAGCACAGGCCTAATCCTTTTATAAATATTCTTTTTAATCTTTAAGATATCTGTGCAAGGTAGGGACCTTCCTACATACGTACGTGTATTTATACACGCACGCATATTGCATTTATACACACATTTATTGCAATATTATTGCGTGTGTAAGTATTTATACACGCAATATACAAATACATACTTATTATTTTCATATACATATCATTGTGACTATTTTGCGGATCCATTTGAGAGTAAGTTGTAGACATGATGGCCCTTTATCCTGAAAGACTTTGGTGTGTATTTCCTAAAAGCAAAGGCATTCTCTGCCATAACAGTACTGTGATCAAAATCAGTAAATTAACATTGACACAATATTATTTATCCATCTACAGATCCCATTCAGATTTTGCCAGTTGTCCCAATAATGTCCTTTATAATGATAAAATACAGAAATACGTGGTACATTCGATTGTCACTTCCCTTTAACCTGAAACACAATCTTCCTTTACGTTTCAAGACATTGAAAAAAAAATTTTAAGTAAGTATTTTTTTTTTTAATTTTTTTTCAACCTTTTTTAAATTTATTTTTGGGACAGAGAGAGACAGAGCATGAACGGGGGAGGGGCAGAGAGAGAGGGAGACACAGAATCGGAAACAGGCTCCAGGCTCTGAGCCATCAGCCCAGAGCCTGACGCGGGGCTCGAACTCACAGACCGCGAGATCGTGACCTGGCTGAAGTCGGACGCTTAACCGACTGCGCCACCCAGGCGCCCCTTAAGTATGTATTTTAACAGTACTTTTTGGATTTGGAGGTATCAGTGCAACGTAACGGATTTTTATATAGATACAGATATGTGAAAAGAGATGTGCTTGAGTTTGCCTAGTGTCACCCCTTGATTATATTTAGGTCATGCATCTTGGGTTAAGGATAACCCTGAAGTGATGTCAGATTCTTCTCTATGCATCATATCAGGAGACACATGATGTTATCAGTCTCGTTATCGGTGATGTTAACTTTGGTCATTGATTAAGGTGATAATCTGCCAACCTTTTCTCACTGTGACCTATTTTCCCCCTTTGTAATTAATAAGCTTCATAGGGGGAAATACTTTGAAACCATGTAAATATCCTCAAATCTTTACACACTAGATTTGGTTGATTCTTGCCTGAAAACATTATTACTCTTACGGTGGCCAAATGATACTTTTCTACCTCCATTATTGCTTGTACAATTTATCAGTTGGCTTTCTACTCCAAGAAGGACCTTACCCTTCTCCTTTTATTTCTTCTTTAATTATTATATCAATATGGACTCATGGATTCTTATTTTATTTAAAGGGATAAAATCTCAGATACTATCATTTATTTATATGCCCAAATTATCCTCTATTTGGTCGGTGGAATCCCCTAACAAGTGGCTTCTGTTTCCTTTTGAGTTATCCCCACCTCGTGCTTTGAACAGCTTCTTACTTTCTGACACCCCAGGTTATTACAAACTCATCTTGTTCTTTTCCTGCCCCAGCCTGAAAAGCAGCCATTTCTTCAAGGAGTTTGGGTTCCTCTGAGTATTTAGAAGCCAAGATCTGACACTAGGTGTGCCCACTGTTTCTTGAGTGTCATTGCTTCTAAGCCCCCTCTGCCAATGCAGCTAGAAAGTAGACACACACATTCACCCATATACACCTATATCTATTCACATATCTCTATCTATACAAAAATCCACTAGGTTGCACTGATACCTCCAAACCCAATCCAACGCTACAAGGTTTATTCTATTTTTTCCATTTCCCAAATCTGTAACTCCCTTCTCTGACAATGAGAAACCTGGCTGGCTTTATCCACCATATACCAATGTATTTGGTCAGTCCTAGAATACACAGAAAGTAATTCAGTTATGTCTAACCCATGCCTCTGAGAAAAAGCAGTTTACAAACCAGAGTTCAATATTTTTTTAGAGTTCTTGTCTTTAGCCCGAGGTCATATTGTCCAAATACAGTGTTGGAAAGTCATCAGAGGGCAGAAGGAGGGGCAGTGGCCCTGCAGCTCAGCTTCGTGAAGTTTCTCTGCACTAAGCGGCCTGCTCTCACCCTCCCCACCGCCAAGATGCCCCGGAAGAAGGTCAATACAGTCGAAGGGGCCGTGAAGGGAGAGCCCAAGGGATCTGCGAGGTTGTCAGTGAAATCTGCTCCTTCAAAGGTAGAAACGAAGCCCAAAAAGTTAGCAGGAAAGGCTAAATCCTCTGGCAAAACAAGTGCAAACAGAAGGGAAAAGGGGAACAAAGGGCAAACAGGCCAAAGTGACTAACCAGGAAAGGAAACATTGACCTGCAGAAAACGGAGAACTGAAAATACATAGAATCCAGCCTCTAATGAAGCAGGAGAGAAGCAGCTAAGTCTGATTAGGATGTGTACCATGTCTTAGTGGTCCCTGTATCCTTGTAACAGGCATAGGAGTGTCATCAACTACTTCATAAATGCATGCTTTCTAACAGCTCTAGAAACATTTTTAAGTAGAGAATGAGCTTTACCTCATTTGTTAAGTGTAAATGCTTGCATTCAATAGGTGAAATCATTTGCGGTTCGGGGTTTTTGTTTTGTTTTTATATCCTGTAATACAAAGCATGTGAAATGGCAATTTGGAGTCATGGTCATGCCTTTACTGTGCCTTCAACATTTGAAGTGACTTCTTTTCCATGTTGGGTTTTAGTAGAATTATTTCTTAAAGTAAACCACTCCCACCTTGGCTTTGCCTGTCAGAATTGTGTGCACTTTGTGCTGTATTTAGTTGTGGTAGTCTCATTTGCCTAATAATTTTGTTTTATGCTGTAAAAGATTGAAAACTCATGCATGCAGTACCTATGATATTAAACTGTGAATGAGGGCAACTTACAATTTGGAAGCTTATCAATCATTTGAGGGTATTGATACTTCATATCCTCTTAAGGAAAACTGCCTCTAAATGTTAAGCTGCAAGGTCCCTGAAAAACTGTTTAGAGGGAACTCATAACTACGTGGCTTTTTAGATTTTCAGTACATACATTAAAATTTGAACTAATCATAATATCTGTGTACTGATCTTCAAACAACCAATAAAATCCCAAGTGTGAAAGAAAAGAGTTATTTGAATTAGTTTTCTCTTTCTGCTCTTCAGAGCAGTTCTGTTCTGCATTTAAAACTGAAGTGCAGGGGCGCCTGGGTGGCTCAGTCGGTTGAACATCAGACTTAGGCTCAGGTCATGATCTCATGGTTTGTGAGTTCGAGCCCTGCATCGGGCTCTGTGCTGATGGCTCAGAGCCTGGAGCCTGCTTCAGATTCTGTGTCTCCCTCTCTCTCTCTGCCCCTCCCCCCCCCCACACTGGGTCTCTCTCTGTCTCAAAAATAAAATAAACATTAAAAAAAAAACTGAAGTGCAGTTCATGGGTTGTTTATTGTGGTTCCATTTTAGTATTTTCCCCAATCCTTATTGGCTTTATTGATTGTCTTTTTTTGAACACGTGAAACATTAACATGGCTCCAAGAGTTAGAAATGTTCAAAGAGGAATTCTCAGAGAAGTATCTTGCTGACTTCATTGCTGTCCATCTTTTCTACCAGGTTCCCACCCACACCTTGTAGGAAACAGATCTCATTAGTACCTAGCTTATGTTTCCTGTGGTTTTTTTTTTTTTTGCACAAATGAGCAGATGCATGCACATGTTCCTATTTCCCCTTTTTTTCTTAAACAAAATGAGGCATACTGCACACGCTGTGTTCCACTTTGCTTTTCTTCACCTGACACTGTATCCTGGAAATCACCCCACATCAGTTCATACACATCTCTCCCATTTAAAAAGATTTTTTATTTTACAAAGCTGCATAGTACTCCACTATGTGGATGTACCATAGTTTATTCAAACCCTACGATATTTTGGAATTACAAACAATGCCCTGATGAAGAACCTTGTGCATATCTATTTTTGCACTGGTGGGGGTGAACCTTCACCATATGGTAGGATTGCTAGGTCACAAAGCAAATGCATGTGCGATTTTGTTAAGTACTGACAAATTCCCTGTCATAAGAGTTGCACCAGTTTGCCTTCTGGCCTGCAATGCATGAGAGTGCCTGCTTACTCATAGCTTCACTAGCAGAGTCACTCATTAATTAAGTTTTTTATTTTAATTCCAGTACTAACATACAGTGTTATATTAGTTTCAGATGTACAACATAGTCATTCAACAATTCCATACGTCGCCCAGTGCTCATCACGATAGGTGCACTCTCTAATCCCTCCACCTCCTCCCCTCTCATGACCATCTATTTGTTCTCTATAGTTAAGATTTGGTTTGTTTCTTTCACTCTCTCTCTTTTTTCCATTTGCTTATTTATCTTATTTCTTAAACTCCACATATGAGTGAAACAATATGGTATCTGTCTTTCTCTGACTTATTTTGCTTAGCATTATACTCTCTAGATCCATCCATGTTATTGAAAATGGCAAGATTTCATTCTTTTTATGGATGAATACTATTCCATTATATATATACCACAGCTTCTTTATCCATTCATCTTTCTTTTAAATTTTTTAATGTTTGCCTTTGAGAGAGAAAGAGAGCATGAGCAGGGGAGGGGCAGAGAGAGAGGGAGACACAGAATCCGAAGCAGGCTCCAGGCTCTGAGCTGTCAGCACAAGAGCCCGACACAGGGCTTAAACTCACGAACCGTGAGATCATGACCTGAGCCGAAGTCGGATGCTTAACCGACTGAGCCACCTGGGTCCCCTATCCCACCTCTTCTTTTTCCATTCATCTATGGATGGACACTTGGGCTGCTTCCATAATTGACTATTGTAAATAATGCTGCAATATACATAGGGGTGCATGTATACCTTTGAGTTAGAATTTTTGTGTTTGGTGGGTAAATACCCAGTAGTGCAGTTACTGGATCGTACGGTAGTTCTATTTTTTAACTTTTTGAGGAAACTCCATACTGTTTCCCACAGTGGCTGTACCAGTTTGCATTCTCAATAGAGCATGAGGGTTTCCTGTCTCTACACCTTCTTGCAAACACATAGACTTAATGCAGTCTCCATCAAAATACCAACAGCATTTTTCACAGAACTAGAACAAACAATCCTAAAATTTGTATGGCCACAGCAATCTTGAGAAAGAAAAACAAAACTGGAGGTATCACAATTCTAGACTTCAAGTTATATTGCAAAGCTGCAGTAATCAAAACAGTATGGTACTGGCACAAAAGTAAACACACAGCTCAATGGGACAGGACAGAAAACCCAGAAACAAGCCCACAATTACATAGTCAATTAACTTTTGACAAAATAGGAAAGAGACAGTCTCTTCAACAAATGGTATTGGGAAAACCGCACAGCTAAACATGCAAAAGGATGAAACTGGACCAAGTTCTTACACTCTACACAAAAATAAACTCAACATGGATTAAATACCTAAATATGAGACCCGAAACCACAAAAATCCTAGATGAGAACACAGTCAGTAAGGTCTCTGACATCAGCTGTAGCAACATATTTCTAGATAGGTCTCCTGAACAACGGAAATAAAAGCAAAATAAACTATTGGGACTACATCGAAACAAAAAGCTTCTGCGCAGTGAAGGAAACAATCAACTAAACTGAAAGGCAATCTATGGAATGGGAGAAGATATTTGTAAACGACATTATCTAATAAAGGGTTAGTATCCCAAATACATAAAGGTCTTATACAACCGAACACCCAAAAAACATAATCCGATTTAAAAATGGGCAGAAGACATGAACACTTCTCCAAAGAAGACATCCAGATGGCCAACAGACACATGAAAAATTCTCAACGTCACATCATCAGGGAAATGCAAATAAAAACCACAATGAGATATCGCCTAACGACTGTCAGAATGGTTAAAATCAACAACACAAAAGGCAGAGTCTTTTTTTAATAGCTTTTAGTTTTTGACACTCTGGCATGTGAGAAACGGTATTCCAGCGCACTTTTACTTTACGTTACTCTCATCATGAAGGAAATTGAATATCTCTTCACGCATTTAAGGTCCATTTAAAAGCTTTTTTGTAGGGCCTTTTCCTTGTGTGTCATTTGTCCATTTTTCTCTCAGGTATTTTGGCCTTTCCCCTCAAGTTTTAAGATTTTTTTTTTTTTATATTTTAGGAATGGCAGCTTTTTATGTACGATATGTGTAAATATCTCCCAGTTTCCCTTAATTATTTTTTTATCTTATTTGTGGTGGGGGTGGGTTATGTACATAAATTGTTTTTTAATGTAGTCAAACTTATCAATCTTTTCTTTTATTGCCCCTGCATTTTAAGCCAATTAGCAAGACTTTCCCTACACTCAACTTAAAGAGGAATTCACCCACATTTGCTTCCCTGATCTATATAGTTTATCCTTACACATAGTAAAAAAAATATATGAATCTAGTTTTTTCTTCTTCCAGATGGCTGACTTGCTTTGTCAGAATCATTTATTAAAATTTCTTTCTTTTTTTAAAAGATTTTTATTTATTTGTTTTTGAGGGAGACAGAGAGAGAGAGAGAGAGAGAGAGAGAGAGAGAGAGAGAAAGCACAACCAGGGGAGGGGCAGAGAGCAATGGAGAGAGAGAATCCCAAGCAGGCTCTGAACTGGCAGTGCAGAGCTCCATATCATGAACCATGAGATCATGGCCTGAGTCAAGATCAAGAGTTGGAGGCTCAACTGACTGAGCCACCCACACACCCCTCTCTTGATAAGAGCTCTCTTTAACTTCATTTCCTTGATGAGAATACAGAGGCTTAGAAATGTTGAGCAACTTACTCAGTGTTATACAGCTAATAAATGGAGTCAGAGATGGCCCTCTCTGAAGTGGTGACTAAGACCTATGAACAGGGAGGCCTATTGCTACAGGCATACTCAGGGGAAGAAGAGCCCATCCAGGGGTAACAGCAAGTGCTAAGACCCTGAGGCAAGGGCAAAGTTGGCCCATAGAGAAGGATAGTGTGTCTGGAAAACAGTGAGTATGGGGAGAGTGTATGAGATGATGGCAAGGCAGGCAAGTTATGCATAATGTAAAGCCTTTGTGAGGATTTTAACTGTATTATGTCATGGGAAATTTCTGGAAAGTTCTAAGGACTTAGGTAGTAAGTTCTAATTTATGTTTTTAAATAATCAATGTTGGCAGCTGTCTGGAGGATGGATTAAGAACAGGGAGCCCAGGGGCACCTGGGTGGCTCAGTCGGTTTAGTGTCTGACACTTGATTTTGGCTCAGGTTATGATCCAAGGGTTGTGGGATCAAGCCCTGCATCAGGATCCATGCGGAGCATGGAGCCTGCTTAATATTCTCTCTCTCTCTCTCTCTCTCTCTCTCTCTCTCTCTCCATCTGTCCCTCTCCCTCCCCCCCTCTAAAAAAAAGAGGAGCCCAAATATGAGCCAGTTGTGGAAATCCAGAACTGGATTTTCCATTTGCATCAGCATAATGGCAGTGAAGGTGGAGAGAGATAGACAGATTCATTGATCATTGAATGTAGCAAAATCTGAAGTGACATAGAGCTGCTTTGCCTTGGCCAATAGTGCATCATACCCCAGCATTTCTTCTAGCTGCAGTGGAATTGAATTGAGCTCTAGAGTGATAGACAAACTGAAGACACCGGATGTGAAAGAATTTTATTATTATCTTCAAATATGAAATGGAAAACTCACACAATCATGTTCATCTTTGACACTGCGTGGTTTGTGAAAACAAAAACTGCTTGGTTTTCACTCAAGCAATACGAATATTAGTTTACAGAATATAAGACATGTGAGACTGTGTAAGCCCCATGACCCAACCAACAGCAAGTATCTCTGGTAATGACACCAAAAGACACCTTTGAGGAGAGGATACAGCTTGGAGTATCTTTTCATGATACTCACTCCAGAAGATAAAGACTTGCCCACAGTCATTCCATACTTCTTTATTTGTTCTTCTAGATGGAAAATTCATGAATATATCTCTTCAGTATTGATTCCTCTGAGGTCTAAACCCATACACCTATTTTCTTGATGTCTTCATTTATATACCAAGCAGGCAGTTCATAACTACCATGAACAAACTTATGTTATGCCTCACTCCACATTTTGCTTCCCTCAATCTTTTTCTCACTTAATCATACCTCCACCCATCCACCCAGCAGCTAAAGCCAGAAACGTGGGTACCATATTTGATTATTCTTTCTTTCTGCACCCACCTCGATTCTATCCTTTGGCAAGTCATCATGTCTCTACTTTCAAAGTAGAGGTTGAACCTTTCACTTTTCTCTGCTACCACTGCTACAAGCCTAGGCAATTCCATACTCATCTTTTGCCTGGGCTTCTATAAAAGTCTCTTAAGTAGCTTGCTTATATCCTTATAAGTATCCTTATATCCTTATACCCTTACTTATAGCTTACATATCTCTCCATCATCAGTTCTCCATGCTGACATCAGACATAAGACATCAGTCTTAAAATACATGTAAGACTTGGGCACTTACCTACTTAAAACCCTTCAATAGTTTCCCATTACCCTTAGAAAAAGGTTTTTCTTGCCTCAGCACTATTGCCATTTCAGGCCAAAAATTCTTTGCAGCGGGGGATTGTCTTGTGCATGGTCAGGGGTTTAGCAGCATTCCTGACCTCTACTCACTAGAGTCTAGTAGCAGCCCACCCCCAGTTCTGACAACCCAGAATTATTCCAGACATTGCCAAATATCCGCTGGGATGGACGGGTGTACAAAATCACTCCTAGTTCATAACCACCACCTCAGAGTAAACCCCAATTCCTTATAGTGGCCTGTAAGACCTTACACGAGCTGAACGTGGCTCACCTCTCTGATTTCAGTGTGTATCATACTTCCTTATGCTCATGATATTCCAGTCACAATAACCATTTGTTGTTGTTGTCCGTGGGATGTGCTCTAGCTACAGGGCTTTTGCCTCCACATACGCTAATCCTTCTTTTTGAAATGCTTTCCCTAAACGTGTCCCTGTCTTGCACCACATTTGCTTATTTCACATTCACTCATGCATCAGATTTTAATGTAATGAAGTATTTCTGGATCCCCTAGACCAGTCAAGTTCCTCGTACATACAGTCTCAGGTCACTGGCACACATTCCTCTCAGAACCTCTACCAGCTTGTGTCCCATGAGGGTAGGGGCCATGGCAGTTTGGGGCCACAACTGCATCTCTGGTGCTGACTCTAGTGTTGACTGCTTGGGATTCCCCCCCAACCCCAGTTTTGCTGAGATATAACTGACATACAGCACTGTATAAGTTTAGGGATGAGCACTAGGTGCTGTATGGAAACCAATTTGACAGTAAATTACATTTAATAAAAACAAACAAACAAATAAATAAATAAGTTTAGGGTGTACAGCGTAATGATTTGACTTCCATGTGTCATTAAATGTTTACTGCAGTAAGTTTAGTTAATATCCATCATCTTACATAAATACAAAAAAAGCAAAAGGAAAAAAATATATATATATACATATATATGTATATATATACATATATGTACATATATATGTATATATATACATATATGTACATATATATGTATATATATATATATTTTGTGGTGAGTGATGAGAACTCCCAGGATTTACTCTTTTAACAACTTTCATATCTATCACACAGCAGCGGTAACTATACTCATCATGATGTACATCACAACTATCCTAGGACTTATTTATCTTATAACTGGAAGTTTGAGACTTTTGATCACCTTTCTCCAGTTTCCTGTCACTACCCCTTGCCTCTGGTAACCACAAATCTTTTGTATTTGTCTTTCTTTGTCTCACTTATTTCACTTAGCATAATGCTCTCAAGGTCCATCCATGTGTTGCAAGTAGACTGCCTGCGTTCTTGACCCAGATCTGTCACTTGTAAGTGATGTGACCTTGGATATGTCACTTGATGTACTTCAGATTTACTTTCCTCCACTGTAAAAGCGAGGCCTTCCTTATTAATTACTTCATTGGATTATTGTGAAGATTAAATACAATCCCTTAGCAGCATGCCTAACATAATAATAATTCAATAAATGCTACTATGATCATTATTACTAATCACTATCATTACCTTTGCATCAAGAATACATGACCATAGGTAGCAACTCATCTATAGCTTTCCAAATAATTATTTCCCCTTTGGTCCAAGAGGACTAGCCCTTTTCTCTTCAACATATATGAATAGATTGTTCCATTCTCTGATTTGATTTTTTTTAACTTTAAAAAGTAATTTGAATATTTTACTGCTGAGAACAAAATAATAATAGTCAATTCAGTATGGTCCTCGCTTGGTTTAAAAACTTGGTTTCTTAAATTTGACTTCTCCTGGAACTTAATGTCTCCTCTTAGTCCTATACACCCGTTCTTTTTCTTCAGCACCATCATTAGGACACCAGCAATTAGGTAATGCTCTATCATTTCCTATTAGGGAACATTCCCAGATTCATTTCCAAGGCCAGCATTACCTTAATACCAAAGTCAGATAATGCCATTACAGGAAAAGAAAACTACAGACCAAACTAAAAACTTTCTGCATGACAAAGGAAACAATCAGCAAGATGAAGGACAATCTCTGGAATGGGAGAAAATATTTGCAAACCATAGATCTGATGAGGGGTTAAAATTCAAAATATATAAAGAACTCCTACAACTCAATAACAACACAACAACAACAACAACAACAACAACAACCAAATAACTGATTAAAAAATGGGCAGAGGACTTGAATAGACATTTTTCCAAAGAAGACATACAAGTGACCAACAGGTACATGAAAAGATGCTCAACATCACTAATTATTAGGGAAATGAAAATCAAAGCCACGGTGAGATGTAACCTCTCACCTGTCAGAATGGTTATCATCAAAAAGACATGACAAGTGTTGGTGAGTATGTGAAGAAAGGGAACCCTTGTGCCCTATTGGTGGACATGTAAAATGGGACAGCCACTATGGAAAACAGTATAGAGGTTCCTCAAATAGTTAAAAATGGAATTACCCTATGATCCAGCAATTTCACTTCTGGGTATGTATCCAAAGGAAATGAAAACAGGATATTGAACACATAGCCATACTCCCATATTTATTGCAGCATTATTCACAATAGCCAAATATGGCAACAACCTAAGGGTCCACCAATGGAAGAACAGATATATATATATATATATAGATAGATAGATAGATAGATAGATATAGATATATATTGATATATACTGACACATACACACAATGGAATATTATTGAGTCATGAGAAAGAAGGAAATCCTGACATGTGCAACAACACGGATGGACCCTGAGGGCATTATACTAGCTGAAACAATTCAGACAAAGAAATACAAATACTGTATGGTATCACTTGAACGTGGCATCTCCAAAAGCCAAACTCGTAGAAACAGAGAATAGAATGGTAGTTACCAAGGGCTGGAGGGTGAGGGAAATAAGAAGTTGGTCGAACAGTACAAACTTCCAGTTAGAAAATGATTAAGTTCCGGGCGCCTGGGTGGCTCAGTCGGTTGAGCGTCTGACTTCGGCTCAGGTCATGGATCTCGCATCTTGTGACTTTGGGCCCCGCAGCATCTGGCTCTGTGCTGACAGCTCAGAGCCTGCAGCCTGCTCTGGATTCTGTGTCTCCCTCTCTCTCTCTGCCCCTAACCCACTCGCATTCTGTCTCTGTCTCTTTCAAAAATAAATAAACATTAAAAAAAATGATTAAGTTCTGGGAAATCTAATGTACAGCATTGTGTTTACAGTTAATAATACTGTATTATATACTTGATCATTGCTAAGAGAGTAGATCTTAAATGTTCTCACCACAAAGGTGAAATGGCAATTATATGATATGATAGAGGTATGAGCCAACTATAGTGGTAATCATATTGCAATATATAAGTGTATCAAATCAATATGCTGTACACCTCAATCTTACACAATGTTATATGTCAATTATACCTTAATAGAGCTAGGAAAAAAATAATTGCCTTGATACTGTGTAACCAAAATTTACAAATCTAAAATAGATGTTTGAAGTAAGTGTAAGATTCCTATTTCTAATTTTGTGTTAATCAGAAAAACTTTATTATTTCCACTTGTTGGTTTTATAATAAATATTACAACTTATTAAAAAACCTTATGCTAAAAAAGTTTCCTATTTTTAGCAATTGTCATTTATTATTACATAACCTTACATTTATTATTACATAACCATTACATTTATTATTACATAACCTCTTATGTAGTAGACAAAATAAGCACCCCACCTGTCCCCCAAATATCTCTGCATCCTAATCCTTAGAACCGGTGAATATATTGCCTCACAGGGCAACAAACTTTGAAGATGTGATTAAGTTAAGGATCTTCAGATTGGAAAATTATTCTGAATTATCTGGGTAGGCTCAACCACAGGGGTCCTTATAGGAGGAAAGGCAACATGAATATAGATGGAGAGAGAGAGAGACAAAATACTCTGTTGGCTTTAAAGATGAAGGAAGGGACCAAGAGGCAAGGAATTCAGGTGGCCTCCAGAAGCTAGAAAATGCAGGAAAGCGATTCTCCCCTATAGGTTCCAGAAGGAACCAGTCCTGTTGACATATTGATTTTAACACAGCAAGATGCCTTCCATACTTCTGACACCCAGAACCGTAAGGGAATAGATTTGTATTGTCTTAAGCCACTAAATTTCTGGTAATTTATTGGAGGCAACAGATTGACTTCAACAACTCCATGGATTAGCTGTACATCATAACAATCAAAGGATTAGATTTTGTCTTTCTAAGTTAAAATATCAATGAGCTTGAAATTTGGGGATTGTACATTCTGATTAATAGAACTTTCAGTTTATTTTATTTTGTTTAGTTATGAAAAAATCTTAAACACAGAAAGTAAAGAAAATAATATACCCACCTATGTACCTACTATTGAGACCATATAAGAATTAACATTTTGCCATACTTGCTTCAGACTCTCTTCCTTTTTAAGAAATAAAATATTACTGATAAATGAAAGTTACACTCCCCAACTTCCCCCCCTCCATTCTTCTCTTGAGCTTGATGTATGTAATAACAGTGTATATTACTACACTGTTACTACACATGTATAGATTCATAAACACTTCATTTCTATGGTCAAGCATACGTGCCCAGCTATGTGCTGCCCATTTCCACTTGGATGCTCAATTGCCACTCAAAACACACATGCTGAAAACACAACATAGCCTCTCTCCTTCGAACTGTGCCCCTCTCATAAGCTTTCCGTTTCTGTGATGGCTCCACCACACTGTCAGTTACAGACACACAAAGCCATTCTCTGCTTTGTCCTTCCTGACCACTCAGCCACCAGGCCATGTTGATTTCAATTCGTCCATTAAATTAACGGACATCGTTTATTTTCCTTACCACCAGTACTACTTTAATTCAAATCTTTGTCGTCACATGCCAGAATTAATCAAATGGTCTCCTAATTACTTTCTTTCCTGTAACTTCTCCATGTCCTTGTCCTCACTACACAAAGTTACCAGGTTTTCTTTTACGCTCCTTCGACCATGTCACCTCACTGCTCACAAAGCTTCAAGGACTTTCTGTTGGACAAAGTACACACCCTTCCCGATGCGGTTATGTCCCTGTACTTTCTGACCCCAACCTACAACACTTTGTGCACACATGTATTAGAGCCCTAAATGCATCGCTGCGTACTTATCCACTAATGTGCTTGTCACCCACACTGAACTATAAGTTCCCAGAGGCCAGAAACTGCAGTATTCACCCTTGTTGCTCTAGGCCTAGCCCGTATTGGATGTTCAATACACAGAAGCTGACTTGAATGAAATTGTTGTGATGTGGGATCATAGAAGTCGCATGACAGTGGGGTGGGTAGTGAGGGGTTCAGAACGGTGCTTGCCCTTGGTATGAAGGAGCCGCCCCCCACTTTCTCACTCCCCCCGCCTTGTTTTCTCAAATCAAAAACAAAGTTTTGAGACACTGTTCTGTACTTTTCTCTTCTCATGATGTCTTTGTCTTTGTTTTTCAGGGTAACACTAGCTTCGTGAAATGACTTGAGAAACATACACTCTTCTATGATATTCTGAAAATGTTCGTGAGGTATCACTGTTAGTTCTTATTTAAATACTTGGGAGATTTTACCAGTGAAGCTGTTTGGGACTGGGCTTGTCTTTGTGGTAGTTTTTAAACTATTTACCTGATATCAATTCGGATTTTCTACTTCTTCTTGAGTCAATTTGTATAGAGGGTGTTCTTGAGGAATTTGTCTATTTTATCTACGTTACTTAATTCGTTGGTCTATAATTGTCTATAGTATCCTTGCATAACCCTTTTTCTTTCTATAACGTTGGTAGAAATATCCCTCTTTTAATTCTGAGCTTAATAACTAGACTTCTCTCTTTTTTTCTTGGTCAATCCACATAACAGTTTGCCAGTTTTCTTTGTCATTGAGCAAACCAATTTTTGGTTGTATTAATTTTCTCAATTCTTTTCCTAATCTCCCTTCATTAGTGTCTGCTCTAATTTTTAATATCCCGTCTCTTTTGCATGCTTTGTGTTTAGATTGCTCTTCTTTTTCTGGTTTCTTAAGTTGGAAGTTTAGGTTATTTGTTTTAGTTCTTTCCTGATGTTTAATATAGATGTTTATGACTATAAATTTCCCTCTAACTCAGCTTGTGCTGCATTCCGTAAGTTGTTGTTTGTTGTTTACATTCATCTCAAACTACTTTCGCCTGTGATTTCTTCTTCGATCCCTTGTTTATTCAGCGTGCATTATTTAATCCATACATACATTTGTGGTTTTCCCAAATGTTACTCTAGTATTGATTTCTACTTTTATTCATTGTGGTTGGAGAATGTACACTGTATGATCTCAGTCTTTTTTAATTTATTGAGACTTGGTTTATAGTCTAGCATTTGGTCTATCCTAGAGAATGCTCCCTGTGTTCTTGAGAAGAATGCATATTCTGCTGTAATTGGGTGGCATATTGTATAGATTTCTGTTTCCTCTCCGTTATTGTCATATCCATGATTGCAAGTGGGGCATTGAAGGCGCCAAATACTAGTGAACTATTTCTTCCTTCAATTCTGTCAGTTTTGCTTTATGTATCTTAGACCTCTGTTTTTAGGTGCCTATATTTTTATAGTTATTATATCTTATCGAGGGATTAACCCATATATCATTATGACACATCCCTCTTTTTCTCCAGTAACAATTTTTGAATTAAAGTACATTTTTGCCTGATATTAGGATAGCCATTCTAGCCCTCTTTTTGTTGCCACTTGCATACTATACTTTTTTACAGAACTCTGGAAATTAACACAGGCTTTTAGCATTCCGGAATTCTGAAAAAGGTAATTCTTAAAGTTTTTGCTAGTTTTTTCGTTGCCTTTGGGAAAAACATTTCAGAGGTTCCCACTGTCATTTTTGCTGATGTCATTTCTTGATACGTTTTTAGGGCATTTAAATCTTTCCCTAAGTATCAAGTTTTGAGTGAATTTTGTTATTAATTTCTGACATTATTGCATTATGATCTGAACACCTACTCCATATGGATAACTTTATTCTGTTGATGGAAATTGTTCTTTTAACTTGGCATTTTAGAATTAGAAGAAACCATATTTAACTGAAGTTTAAATAGAAGCCCCCTTTTCATTTCTTGCTGAAAATATTTCTTATGCGTATGAAGCCACAACTTCCATGGGCCACTCAGGACATAGACACTAATGAATGCAACGGAATATTTCTTGTTTTCATGTTTGTTTATTTTTTGTTTCCTTGTTTGTTTGTATCTTTTGAGAGAGAGAGAGAGAGAGAGAGAGAGAGAGAGAGAGAGGGCAAGCAGGGGAGGAGCAGAGAGAGACGGAGAGAGAATCGCAAGCACGCTGCACGCTGTCAGCACACAGCCTGATGTGGGGCTCCGTCTCCCCAACGGTGAGATCATGACCTGAGCCAACGCGGAGAGTCAGATGGGTCACCCAGGTGCCCCGCAATACAGTATTTCTATGCTAGCTGAGGATTTTGCAATGTTCAAGGGTCGTCATGCAGATGTATGTTTTGGTGTCAAAATGATCTGGATCCAAATACAGTCCTAATACTACTAACTACGTGACCTAGGACAAGTTACTTAACATCACCAATCCTCAGTTTCCTCATCTGTAAAATTAAAACACATGACATCTTTCATAAGGTTATTGTAAGAATTTTAAAAATGAGAGATGCTCGGAATGGCTGGAAGAGTATGTGTGAAGAAATAAGTGTAACATGTCAGCTGGGGCCAGGTCACAGAGAGGAGCACATGGAGTGTTTTGTAAACCTTTAATGCGTTCCCTGTTTCCTTATATAGCTGTCATAGGAAAATTGTAGGAAACTGCGCTCAATGTAAAACTAAGACACCCTCCCTCCCTTCCAGAAGATTTGGTAGTATTTAGTAGTAAATTGGCAACATTCTAGTACCTTGAGAGTTCTAATTGTTCGAGTTCCAGTTAACTGAGTTCTTACCTGCCATCAATAACTGAATGCTCAGTTTGACTGGAGAAATACCCTCATGATCTTTTGAGTACATAATTTGGAAAGGAAAGAGAAATATTAAGACTAATTACTCACTCAAAGGTCAGTGATAAATCCTGTATTTAACTTTATTTTGAGGGTCTTGAGTGGCATCAAGTATTATATTTCTGAAAAAGAAACTCATGTGGGAAAATTTGGTTCAAGTGAAGTGAAATTAAGCTTCTCCATTCATTCAGTTAGCTTCCTTTGATTAAATATGTTTTGTGTTGAAATTCCAGTATAAGAAGAATAAGAATAAGAATAAATCTTAAGTCAATTGGGGAGTAATTAGGCACCATTAGCAGTTACTGAGAATTCCTCTTTCATTGTATTTAAATGCAGTCATGTCTTCAGAGGGTTTAACCTTTTTTAAATAGCATTATTTGGCATTAAGAAAGAAAAAGTGAATCATTAGTAAAATTCAAGCCACCCTATTCTACTTTTAAATCTGCATTCACCTTTCTACTCTTTGAATCCATCTAAGCTCAACTGTTCATCCCTTTCATTTCCATCTTCCTCATGTTTGCCTCATAGATAAAAGACAGAAATACAATAGCACTAATTTTATGTAGTGTGCAGATATGCAAATACTTATGCCCACTTTTATACATACATATACATCTTACTCTTGAATGTCCACTTTGGATACCCATATCCATATGGTATTTACATGGATATAAAATGTATCCATTCTCATCTATTTATCATAATAGTCCTTTGACGTTAGTGGTTTTATCCCCATTTGTATCTTTAGAAATGAGAAAGTCTAGATTTTATATCCACTTTAAACTAAGTTTTCTTACCGTTCCTCACTATTTAAATAGTATCCCATATTTTATTTTTTTAATTTTTTTTTTAATTTTTTTCAACGTTTATTTATTTTTACAACAGAGAGAGACAGAGCATGAACGGGGGAGGGGCAGAGAGAGAGGGAGACACAGAATCGGAAACAGGCTCCAGGCTCTGAGCCATCAGCCCAGAGCCTGACGCGGGGCTCGAACTCCCGGACCGCGAGACCGCGAGATCGTGACCTGGCTGAAGTCGGACGCTTAACCGACTGCGCCACCCAGGCGCCCCAGTATCCCATATTTTAAACATAGAAATAAGTGTTGTCCCTTTGGGGGCCACACAATTATTCCAGTGGGATTCAGGGACTTCTGACATTTCGGCCCTCCTCTTTGGGAACCGTCTTCGGAACCCATTCCTATGACTCTCAGTGGTGTGAAAGTTTGGTCTTTGGAGAGTGGCTTGAATTTTTGGAAAAGACACATAACCTCCAAGAGCCAAGTCTGATGAGCAATGGGGGGTGGATCAAACTGGGTTTTTGTTCAATGACTAGGTGTGGATCTGAAGGAATGAGTGTGCTTTTCTTGTATGACTCAGATACTGGCTTTAAAGGCATTTAAAGGAGGAATTCCAAAAGGTAAAGTACTGGCATTGGAGAGGCTACCTTTTAAAGATAAAAGTCACTTGGATATTGTAAATGCTGAGAGTTCTGTTGAAACAAAGTAGTCTGAATGCTTTTTAGGCAGGCGGTGGTTATTACAGGGTAGAGCACCAGTCTGTTCCCTGAAGATTTAAGTATCATTTTACTTTCATTGACCACATCTTCCACACAACCAAGCCTTCAACCACTCAGCAAGAGTCCCTTATTGTGAAAACTCCAGGCCCCACCTATTCAAATAAGACTTAGCTTCTCAGTTCCCTTAGTGGGCATTTCTTTAGGGTCAAAATGAAAAATGAATTGAATGTCCCCACTGATGTGGAAAAGCATCTTAAGGAAGGACAAGTACCTCTATTGATTGAATTGAGGAATCTTAAAAGTTAGGTGACTGGGGTGCCTGGGTGGCTCAGTTGGTTGGGGGTCAGACTCTTGATTTCAGCTCAAGTCATGATCCCAATGTTGCAGGATGGAGCCCCATGTTAGGCTCACTCTGAGCGTGCAGCCTGTTTAAGATTCTCTGTCTCTGTCTCTGTCTCTCCCTCTGCCCCTGTCCTTCACTCATGCTCACTTGCTCGCTCTCTCTCTCTCTCAAAAAAATTATTTTAAATTAGGTGATTTACTTTAACTCTTCCAAATATAAAGAACCTGGTCGCATGCAGGTTGTACTGTGCTGACAGGCATGGTGACTCAGTTCAGGACCAAGAAACAAATGTAACGGGCAACATTCAACATCCTTTTAATTCTGGGTGGCACAGTGTTAAAAAGGACTTTAAGCAAGGATCCAGTAACAGAAGCATGCTGAAAAATACATAATGGGACTCAGGAGAAATCATGGTCAGGAGTATTAAGGAATAGTCATGGTTCTCTGGTGTCTTTCTTCTTTGCTGCTGAAATGCAGCCAACTCTTGGTGGCAGGGCATACCCCACTTGCACACAGCCCACTGCACAGAGGAGTGGGACAAGGAGAAGGAGACAAACTGTCAATGTCTTCCCAGAGGATCATCAGGTTTCCATACTCTTATGAAGAAACCCTGATGCTTCTTCTTATAATACTTTTTCTGGAAGGAGAAAGCATCTGGAAGGGTTAGGGTTTGTTGTTAGGGTTCTTGGAAGCTACAAAGCCAAGGCCGCCAGCTTTGGGTCTTTCCATTGCATTATTATAACGATACAGTCAGGAGATCAGTCTTTGGACCCCTATGCAGTAAAGGAGCACACAAGTACACCTTTAACAATGTCCACTTGTGGGGCGCCTGGGTGGCTCAGTGGGTTGAGCGTCCAACTCTTGATTTTGGCTCAGGTCATGATCCCAGGGTTGTGGGATCAAGCCCCATGTTGGGCTCCATGCTGGGCGTGGAGCCTACTTGGGATTCCCCTCCCCCAGCTCTCTCGCTCTCGCTTGTTGTCCTCCACTAGTGCATTCACTCTCTGTAAGAAAAACAATACTAATAAAAGAGAATGTCCACTTGTGATTAGTTTGCTGCTATGCCATATGTTTCCTTAAAAGACAAAGAGCCCTACAGAAGGATGGTAGTGGCCAGAAAGGGCCACCCTTAATGTGTGCTTTGACTTTTCACTTTTACAGTCAAGGCTGGACTGCTCTTCTGTTTTTGGGCTTTGATCTAAGCCTTAGTCATTCATTACACATCGTTAGGAACCATCGATTTAAATTCCACTGCCTTTCTTCATACTGTTCTCCTTTGCCTGCCTTTCTAGGTTCATGAAAGGAATTCTTTGATAGAAACAGTATTAAGAGAAACCAATAGTCCTTCTCTATTTCCATATTTTCCTCTTTCTCCACCCCTTCTCTCTGTGTCTCATTCTCATTCACTGTTTCTCTCCTTTAGTAAAATGACCTGCATTAGGAAGCCTTCTATTTGTACCTGAGTGTTTGGCCCTTTAAACTTTCACATAATTCCAGAAGTACATAAGAAAAACAACTTTGATAATGAACTACTTAAGTATACTTTATTTTTAAAATTGCTTTCTCCTCTGACCTTACGTAAAATGTAAAGGTTTTAACGGTATTACAGTCACACTCCCACTTAATTGTCACCAGGACAACCAGAACCTTCAAGCAATCGGCAGAAGTTGAAGGTGCGGGTGGAATCTGGGGAAGACCGCACCGCCCAGGAGGCCTGCACTCCAAAGCTGGCTACCCATTTACCTACACAGCGGGAAAGAGATCTTTGCTGCTGAGAACTATTTCACATATGCTAATTGCAGCCACCAGCGGCATTTGGAAGTGACTGGGTGTGCGGGTGGCACATCCTTGGCTTTCCTGCATCTGGGGCAAAGGATGCAGGCTGCAGGCTGCAGTTTAGTTTCAAAGAGCTGCATTTACCAAGGAAATACTGCATTGTACAGGAGCTGTCATCAAGAAGGTAGTAAGGTGTGGGGAGGTTTTGTTTGTTTGTTGCTGTTGTTTAGAATGAACAGCGGCACAGGCTGGTGGAGAACTGCCAATGTCAGAGTTTTCTCTCTTTGCCTCAGAAAGGAGAAAAGCAGATCTTAGCCTGCGGCAGAAAGGAGACAAAGATGGGGAAATTTTGGCGGAAGGCAGCATATGAAATATGAGAGATTTCATGCACTCATCTATAATTTCCTATGTTCTTCTGAATCATTCTGTTATCTATTCTTGAATCTATGCAAAATGCAGTTGTAATTGGGGTGAGGAGGTGTTGATTCGGCCTATAGTGGGAAGCTCTCAAAAGATATCTAGTCTAACCCCTTTCCCCATTTTTTATTCTTTCATTTGTTCTTTCCTTCATTCATTTATCCATCAGACATTGTTGAATGCCACTACATTCAAGGTGCTAGTGATACAAACATAAGTCAGGCATAGTCTCTGTCCTGAAAGAGTTCACACCCTAGTGGGGGAGACAGAGATGGAACAGTGCATTCGCAGACAGAGCGGAAAGTAAAGGGACTGAGTCGGGCCCCAACGTACAGTGGGAGCAGAAAAAGGGAGGATGAGCACTTTTGCCAAAGTAAGTTTACATAACAATAACCAAAGAGCAGGTAACAGCATTACTGTTGAAACAAATAAGGACGGGAGAGAAGTCAGCTGCCTATGGCCTGTGTGGAGGCAGACTTCGACACTGTCTGGCCATTGTCATAAAGGAATTTGGAGTTACAACTCAGCACATTACAACAGGCTGGCCTTGCCCCTGTAAATACTCAAACATACCTGAACCATTTGCTCAAAGTACTCCACAGAAACAAAATCACACTCTCCTGTGGAACACGGGATGCTAGAGAGAATGATCGCAGACAGATTCAGTGTTCCCTCCCCTCTCCCCAGGCTTATTCTGCTCCACCAGAGTCACCCGAGATAGCCTGGACTTTTGAGGCTTCACAAGCCTCTTGCTAAGTGAGCTATCAACAGGACTGATGGTCTGGGTTTGTAAAGGACTGGATTTGTAGACATCCATAACTGAGGGCTTAGATCAGTTAGAGCACTTGTCATTCTCATCGAGGAGTAAACAGGAATCCTCTCTGCTGGGGCAGCATCAGCAAGGAACAACTGTATCACATAAAGGGAAAAAAAAAATCTCCCCTTCTCCTCCATTAATCTGAATGCCTCATTCCCCAACCATGCTACCTTCTGGAAATGTTATTGGGGTTACTCACACGACCAAGTTGAAAGGGCTCCTTAAGCCTCCCTCAGAGGGTTTTATTTCACAAGGCTTGAATATTAAGAAAAACGATGACGACAACAACAACAACGTCAGACCCAATCTGGTCATCTGTTTTTATCATTATTTGTTAAGAATGAAGACAAGGTAGGGGCGCCTGGGTGGCTCAGTCGGTTAAGTGTCCGACTATTTATTTTTAAAATTATTTTAGAGAGAGAGTGCATATGAGCCAAGGAGAGAGGCAGAGGGGGAGGGAGAGAGGGAGAGAGAGAGGGAGAGAAAGAGAGAGATTGAATCTTAAGCAGACTCCATGCTCAGTGTGGAGCCCAACATGGGGCTTGATCCCACAACACTGGGATCAGGACCTGAGTCAAAATCAAGAATCAGACACTCAAGTGACTGAGCCACCCAGGAACCCCTAAACAAGCTTATTTAAAATGCAAATTTGTTAATAAAGGAAAGAAGCAGTTACGTGTTTATCTCCCATAATTACTGAAATAGAATAGACTAATTTTTCCCAATAAAAATGGTTAGATTCAAAAGCATGTGGAAATTAAGCAACCCACTTTTGAACAACAAAAAGGTCAAAGAAGAAATCAAAAAGGAAATTAAAGAAACATCATGAGACAAATGAAAATGTAAACACAATATACCCAAACTTCTGGAATGCGGCAAAAGCAGCTCCAAGAGGGAAGTTAATATCGATAGACACCTATATTAAGAAAGAAGAAAGATCTCAAATAGGCAACCTAACTTCACATCCCAAGGAACTAGAAAAAGAACAAATTGAGCCCAACGTTAGCATTAGGAAGGAAATAATAATTTTAGAGGAGAAATAAATGAAGTGGAAATTAGAAAAATGGGGCGCCTGGGTGGCTCAGTCTGTGAAGCCTCTGACTTTGGCTCAGGTCATGATCTCACAGCTCGTGAGTTCGAGCCCCGCGTTGGGCTCTGTGCTGACAGCTCAGAGCCTGGAGCCTGCTTCAGATTGTGTGTCTCCCTCTCTCTCTGACCCTCCCCAGCTCGTACTCTGTCTCTCTCTCAAAAATAATAAACATGAAAAAAATAAGGTAAAATAAGTTACTTAAAAAATAAAAATGATAGAAAAGATCAGTGAAACTAAGAGTTATTTTTTTCAAAAGATAAGCAAAATTGTCAAATTTTTAGCCAAACTAAGAATAAAAGAGAGAAGACTCAAATAAAATTATAAATGCAAGAAGAGACACAGAAATACAAAGGATCATAACAGACTACTAAGAACAATTACATGCCGATGAAGTGAACAATCTAGAAGAAATGGAAACATTTCTAGAAACATACAACCTACCAAGACTGAACCAGAAGAAAGAAAATCTGAACACACCAATAACATAAAAAATACAAAGACTGAATCAGTAATCAAAAACCTTCCAACAAAGAAAATCCCAGGACCAGATGGCTTCGCTGATGAATTCTACCAAACACTTAAAGAAAAATTAATACCAATGCTTCCCCGACTTTTCCCAAAAAATAAAGAGGAGGGAAAAACACTTCCAAACTGATTTTACGAGGCCATCATTACCCTGATACCAAAGCTAGATAACATACTACAAGAATATGAAATTTCAGACCAATATCCTTAATAAACATAGATGGAAAAATCCTCAACAGAATACAAGCAAGCCAAATTCAACAATATATTAAAAGGATTATACATTATGATCAAGTTGGATTTATTCTTAGGATGCTTCAAATCCAGAAATCAATCAGTGTGATACACTGCATTACCAGAATAAAGGATAAAAATCATATGATTATTTCAAAAGATGCAGAAAAAGCATTTGACAAAACTCAACACCCTTTCATGATTAAAAAAACCTCTCAACAATGAGAGTTAACTCTCAGCTCTCTAACATCAATCTCAATGGTGAAAAGGTAAAAGCTTTTTTCCCCTAAGATCAGGAACAACATAAGGATGCTCGCTCTCAACATCATATTAGAAGTCCTAGCCAGAGCCATTAGGGGGAAAAAAAAAGAAATAAAAGGCATCTGAATTGGAAAGGAAGAAGCAAAATGGTCTCTGTTTGTAGATACGATTTTGTAGTTAGAAAACCATCAAGACTCCGCCAAAAAACTATTAGAACTAATTAATGAATTCAGTAAAATTGCAGGATACAAAGTCAATGCACAAAAATCAGTTGAATTTCTATATACTCACTAACAATAAAGTACCTAAAAAATAAGGAAGACAATACCATTTGCAATAGCACCAAAACAATAAAATATTTAAGAATAAATTTAACCAAGGAGGTAAAACAACTGTACACTTAAAATGATAAAACATTGTTGAAAGAAATTAAAATAGACATAATAAATGGAAAGATATCCCCAGCTCAAGGAATGGATGAATTAATATTGTTAAAATGTCCATACTACCCAAAGCATTCTATAGATTCAATGCAATCCTTATCAAAATTCCAACGGCATTTTTCACAGAAATAGAAAAAATAATCCTAAAATTTGTATGGAAGCACAAAAGTTCCTCAGTAGCCAAAGCAATCTTGAGCAAGAGGAACAAAGCCAGAGGCATCACATTTCCTGGTTTTAAATTATGTTTCAAAGCTACAGTAATCAAAACAATATGGCACTAGCATTAAAAACAGACACACAGACTAGTAGAACAGAATAGAGAGCCCAGAAGTAAACCCCACATATATGGTTAACTAATTTTCAACAAGTAGCCAAGAGTACACAATGGGGAAAGGATAGTTTCTTCAATAAATGTTTGCTGGGAAAACTAGATATCCACATGCAAAAGAATAAAATTGGTCCCTTATCTAATACCATACACTAAAAGCAACTCAAAATGAATTAAAGATTTCAACTGAAGACCTGAAACTATAAAATCCCTAGAAGCAAACAAAAGGAGAAAGTTCCTTGGCATTGGTCTTGGTGATGATTTTTGGATATGACACCAAAAGTAAAAAAGCAAATATAAACAACTGGGATTGCATCAAATTAAAAAGCTTCTGCACAGCAAAAGAAACAATCAATAAAATGAAAGGCAATATATGGAATGGGAGAAAATATTTGCAAACCATATATCTGATAAGAAGTTAATACCGAAAGTACACGAGCAATTCATACAACTCAACATCAAACAAACAAACAAATAAACCAACTGAAAAATGGTCAAAACCTGAATAGACATTTTGCTAAAGAAGGCAATACAGATAGCCAACAGAAATATGAAAAGGTACTCGAAATTACCAATCATCAGGGTAATGAAAGTCAAAACTTCCACCTTTTGGGGTGTGCTATTATTAAAAACAATAACAAAAGATAGCAAGTGTTGATGAGGATGTGGATAAAAGGGAATCCTTGTACACTGTTGGTGGGAATGTAAATTGGTACAGACATCATGGAAAGCAGCATGCAGCTTCCTCAAAAAATTAAAAATAGAACTACCATATGATCTAACAATCTCATTTCTGGGTATAGATCCAAAGGAAAAAAAACTAGCATCTCAAAGAAATACATGCACCCCCATGTTCAGTGCAGCATTATTCACAATAGCCAAGACATGGAAACAATCTAAATGTCCATCTATGGATGAATGGATAAAGAAAATGCGGTGTATACATTCAATGGAATATTATTCGGCCTTTAAAAAGATGGTAATACTGTCACTTGCAACACGATGAATGAACCTGGAGGCATTATGCTTGAGTAAAATAAGCCAGGCACAGAAAGACAAACAGTATGTGATACCACCTGTATGAGGAATTGAAAATAGTCAAACTCATTGAAGCAAAGAGTAGAATGGTGGTTTTTAAGAGGAAATAGGGGGAGAAAGAAATGGGGAGGTGATGGTTAAAGCGTACAAAGTTTCAGTTTTGCAAGATTAATAAGTTTTGGAGATCCACTATACAGTGTAGTGCCTGTATACTTAAAATTTGCTAAGTTGTGTACATTAAATATGTACAGCTTTTTAGGTCAATCATAACTCAGTAATTTTAAGAAAACAAACAAACTTATATTGCTTTCATGATAATAAAAGGTAAAATTAAAGAAGCTGATTAAGAAAAAATGACCATTTCCACTTTTCTGTGAAATCATTATCTATTGTCCTTGATCCTGACTTATCTCCAACTCTGTCCTTCTCCCTAACAATGAAAATGTATCATCACTGACTTTTTGAAAGAACATGGTAACTGCCATGTAATTACAGACTATGTCTGAGGAGCAAAGTGGACTTCACGTCCCAACACTTCTGCTCTCTTTTTGGCTAATTTCAGTTGTGTGAAGGAGGAAGACTGGTGGATCCAATTGCCAAGGCCGACAGAGTGCAGACGTGCAGTGCCAGCTTCATGCCGTAACTGGTGATCACACCTCAGTAGAACCTTGCAACACTTCTTGTCATCCCAGCTGGGCCTCCCCTGAGCAGAGACAGCAATTACGGGTAGTGGTTTTCAGATGTAAACAAATGTTCATGGGGGACTGACTTATAATCAGCCAAGTCATTTCATTTATGGCTTGCATCAAATTCGAATGAAGGTCTCTGGTCAGGGAAACTGAGCATATTTATTCATTTACTGTCTCAGCAAGTGTTTTTAGAACCCAGGTACATTTCCCTTTCCCTTCAGAGATATGACTGTACAGCATATTTAAGGCTCAGAAAGCACTTTAGAAATAGATTGTATCTTAAAAATAACTCCACATCTCCTGTTATACTTAGCTCAAGTGCACCAGTGTGCATTTGGCCATTTTCCATGGCTATTATTTCTTGTGACTCAGTGCCATATGCCTGGAAAGGGATAACATAGAAAATTATATTTTTACGGGAACTTTGGTGCTGCCATGTCACTTCTCTGTCTCTCTGGCTGTATCTCTTATTAACTATGCTTCGGCAAATGCTTTCAAACGATGACAGCCTAGAGAATCATCTAAAAAAAATCTAGAGAAAAGACATGCTAAAACCTTATATAGAATGTTAAAAAAACACAATATCATTTCTTTCAGCCACTGATTAGTGAGAAACCAAAACTGAAAACGAACAGACAGATGTGGAAAAAGTGCTCTACATTTGGAACCATTATGACCTGTGGTATGCTTGTCCCACTCAAAAGTTTTAAGACCACCAGTCCATTTAAGAGATGTGGGCAGTTGGGGGCGCCTGGGTGACTCAGTTGGTTGAGCGTCCGACTCTTAATTTCAGCTCAGGTCATGATCTCATGATCTCATGGCGCATCAGGCTCTGTGCTGATGGTGTGGAGCCTGCTTGGGATTCTCTCTCTCTCTCTCTCTCTCTCTCTCTCTCTCTCTCTCTCCCTGACCTTCCCCTGTTCATGCTTGTGTGCATGCTTGCTCGCGCGCTCTCTCTCTCAAAATAAATAAACATTTTAAAAAGGAGCTGTGGGCAGGATTTCAATTCCAAACACAGAGAATTGCTAGGCACTTTGGAGGATGAAAATAAGTGAAGTCCTTAAGAAGAGGTGTATAAGCTATTTTTGTGCAAAAAGTAATGTGCAGGAACGCAATGCAAAACATCAGGTAAGCAGTCTGTGACTGGGTTTTAGGCTTTGAATTAAAGTAGGCAGTGAGCATGGGGTGCCTGGGTGGCTCAGTTGGTTAAATATCTGACTTCAGCTCAGGTCATGATCTCACAGTTGGTTGGTTCAAGCCCTGCACTGGGCTCTGTGCCGACAGCTCAGAGCCTGGAGCCTGCTTCAAATTCTGTGTCTCCCAATCTCTCGCTCCCCCTCCCGTTTGCAGTCTGTCAAAAATTAAACATAAACATTTTTTTTAAAGTAGGCAGCGGGCAGAGAAAGTTTCCTGGGGGTCTGAAGACCTCCACCAGTCCTTGAAGAGAAGGAAAATTGGGGCTCCCCCATGGATGGGTTAGGAATTGTGCTAAGACTGAAGGATTTGGCCTTAGCCTCAAAGTCTGCCTCTTTCTAGCCACATAACCTTGGGCAAGTCTATTATGTTTACCTCACAAACACTCATAAAACATCCCATAGTGGCAGACACTGTTCTAAGGGCTTTGTAAATACTCATTTAAACCCTATAATAACTCTATGATGTAGTCACCATTATCCTCATTTTTACTGTACAGGAAACAGAGGAACAGAGAGGTTAAGTAACTTGCCCAAGACCACGCAGCTAATAAGTGACAGAGCCAGGATTCAAACCTAGGTAGTTCAGATCCAAGTCTATACATAGCTGCTATGTTACGCTACAAGTTTCCCAGCTTTTCCGATGATCAGCTTTCTCATTTATGAAAAAATAGAGACAGTAATTCCTTTCGGCCCTATTGTGAGCACTAAATTAGAAAAGGTCAGTGTGGGGCACCTGGGTCGCTCAGTCAGCTGAGCATCTGATTCGGCTCAGGTCATGATTTCACAGTCTATGAGTTCAAGCTCCACAGTTGGGTTCACTGCTATCAGTCCAGCGCCTGCTTCAGGTCTTCCATCCCCTCTCTCTCTGTTCCTCCCCCGCCCTCTCTCTCTCTCAAAAATAAATATTAGAGAAAAGAAAAAGAAAAAGAAAAGGTCAGCGAAAGTGCCCGGCACATAGAAGGCACTCAATCAAGAGCTGCTGCTTTTCGGAACTTCCTCTCTGTTCCACACTCCGCTTTCTCCTGGTTCTTGGTATGGATCACCTTGGATCTTCTACTCCTGCTTTGATTCTTGACTGCCCATCACTATATTCCACTTGTTTTTTGAGTACTTACTTAGTACATGTTCTGTCCCCAGCCTCAAGTGCCTGCCTCACCCTATGGAGCAGGTCAACCTTCAGAACATAACCTCTCCAGGTCGGTAGTGATGGAGCCATACCTACTTGTGGTCAAGATAGCACATTCATGAAGCAGTTGGAGACTTCTGTCTACTCTAGGCACTTATTTACCCAGCAGGCACTTCATAAATGTCTGTTGATTGTGTGCCTGGCCCGGCGCTACATGATGTATGGTACATGAAAAGACAAAGAAAATGAAACAGGATAAAGAGTGTAGGGAGGACAGTAGGGGTAAGGGAATTTTCTGCTCCATCCACAGGCCCATGGAGACCCTGGCTTTGCTCAGCTTTAGTCCTCAGTAGCCCTCAGGCTTCCCCCAGATTCCCCTTCCCTCTTCCTTCTCCTCAGTGCCATTTACCTCATCTGCTGGCTTTTGGGTCCAGCTTCCAGAAGCTAAGTAATCTGATAAAAGTAATCTGTGTTAAAGTGTTCATTCAGCTAGCAGGTTAATGTGTTATTCTTCCTGGGTAATTTGTTCATTTTGAGAGGGGTTTTTTGAAGACATTAAGCATGATGGCAGAAAATTTCAGGTCTCATTGCAGCCGAGAGAGGAAGAGAGTGCCCCCCACGACCCAGGCTTTCAGGATGAGCTTCATTCTGGGTTCTGTGATCATTTACAAAGTCTCCCTGGTGCCATAGCCACTGTCTTATGGCTTTTATTATGTCCCACCCACCCAAGTTTGGCCCAAAGAGAAAATGCATGATCTTCCTTATGCATCCTCCCTGGACCCAGAAAGAAAATTCTCCAGATCGCAAGAGAAGCTGAGAAATGGGCCATTTGGACCTGGATAAAAACAGCCAGCACTCATGATCTGGTAGGCAGTGGTCTCATTTAATTGTCACCACAGACCCCATGAAGTAAGGGGTTTTATTATTATTATCCCTTTCCAAACTAAGAACCGGGGCACAGAGAGGGTAAGTAACTTGCTCATAAGTCACACTCCTAGTAAGTGAACTCAGGCAGTGTGGCTCTAGGATCTGTGCCCTTAATCACGATTCTATACCCCTCAGTGTCTCTGATTGAAGTCCCCTCTTCCTACACACCATCAGCAGATAGACCAGACATAACCATTGGCTCACAGAGACTCCCCAGCGAGGCACACACTCTCATCCCACATCCAGGATATTGCAGCCATACCGCCCCGTTTAGCAGGACAGAGGCAGGCCACTGCTCTGGCACTCTGATCTTGCTAACAGCAGCCTCAGGTACTCTCGGGCTAATACCACCTTCTTCCTTTCTGCGTTGCACCAGATTGACAAGGAACGGCCTTGAAAACCCACCCTTCTGCACTCCACTCCAATGGGAAGGAATGCCTAAACCTGGTGGCTGAAGGTTTGATAACCGTTGACATGTGACTAATCCTATTTTCTAAAAGTCAAAAGAAGATTTGCCAAATTAACCCTCCAGTAACACTATGGATGCACCAGTCTCTTCTCTGTCCCTGATATGCCCTCTGAATTCCTGCCCCTAAGTCAATATGCACACTGTGTCCAAATCTGCAGTGCCCTTTACCTTCTCTCACTAATGGAGTACTCGCTGTGTTAGATGCTGTAAATGCTTTCAAAACCTTGGCATATTTAATCCCACCATATGTGCTACAAGAAAGATTCTAGAATTACCTGCATTTTATATATGAGGAAATTGACAGAGATTAAATAACTCACCCAAGGTCACTATAGTACCAATAGATACTTTTTAGCTTCTCGCCCATTCTCACCATTGGGTCCTTACCATTCAGTTTCTTCTCAGGTTCCACCATTAAGGGTACCTGTTCATTATCCATATTACATTCACAATATTGTGAATGCAAAATACAATGAGATCATAATTATTGTATCAGTAAGTTGCATGGAGGTTGGAGCATGTTTTGGCATGACTAAAAGTCAGATATTTGAAAACTTGAAAATTGGAAGAGCCAGGGTTTCCTGTACATGCGGATATGAATCTTTCACATTTATGTTCGTTGTTCTTTCTGTGATGACAAATCTAATAGAATTAGGATATGAAGTGCTTTCCACTTGACATGGTTTAGGACCTCGCAGAAGCATTTGATTTGGCCTTGGCCATGCATAAATAATTAAAAGACAATTCAATCCAGGTGCAGTGTTTTCTTAAGCAGATAAATCAAATACGTCCGATATTTTAACCATTCCAAAAACAGAAGCACAAAAAGAGCTCAGTAGAAAACGAAAACAGGTAGAGTAAGGGGGATGAAGAAAGAGAAAAAAGAGACCTAGCTGGAAGAGAGAGAAATGACAAAACAGACAAAGGGCTGAAGAAATATTTGTAGATGATAAAAGAGCAGTTGTTGAGGAATGCAGGGGAACACAGAAATGGCAGAAGGTGAGAGAAATAGAAGTAGTTATTTGAGGGGCCTAATTCTCACGTCAAAACATAAATGTCTCCAATTTAGTAGTGTTTTACTAGACACAGTGACAAAAAAAAATGCTTTTAAATGTCCCCGGTATTAGCTTTAAAAAAAAAAAAACAAAACATAGCTACAAATCTTTGGGCTCTCCAGACCATTATCCTTATGAACACTCATGGGTGCAATCAAAGGGAAAATATAATTTTGCATTCTGACCTTTTATTAATGTTATTTCCTATACAATTTTCTGTTTTCCTACAGTGTTCAAATAATTTCACTGCATTAATATATAAGAAATATTGG
>NW_024420481.1:2149505-2151184 GCF_014898765.1 Herpailurus yagouaroundi
CCCCCCCCCTTTTCTTCTTTTGAAATTGGGCTCCTTGGTTCAAGGACATCTTTTATGATTCTTGACCCATTTTGCAATGGCACCAGCAACTTGAATGAGCCTGTTCTTCTAGAGCCTGTATAGTACAGGGTTTTGTAAATTATTTTTGGCAACAACATTAAGTATCAAATGGTTGTCTCCTAGTTGGAACTATATATAACTATATATATTTCTTCTAGCGTGATGATACTCTTTGACCCTTTGTCCCTTGGGGATTTGGTAATGGTTTTGAAAATTGTAGCACATTTGTATACAGTTTGGATGCTATTCATTTATCCATGATCTTCCTAGCATTTTTGCCATTTAATCTTAGTTTTGATAACGGTTTTACATTTTTGTATTATGCTGTACCCTCTGATCAGTCTTCCCTTTGCAATGTTTGCTATTGCTTCAAAATTTTAAAAATTCCTATAGCTGAGCTATATACTCTAGTCTATTGCCAGTTTTTAAAGTTTTATTTAAATTTTAAATTTTTTATCCATGTAGTAAGAATCATTACGTATGGTAAGAGATAAAGGCTTACATTATTTTCTCTCCATATTTATGACCAGTTACCCCAGGTGAATTTACTAAATAATGAGTTCTTTCCCCATTGTTTTGTTATGCTTTGTTCATCAAGCCTTCAATTCTTGAATTTATTATAGCCTTTTCCTGATCTCACTATCGCATTTACTGATCGATATTTCTGATTTGCATTGGAATTCTGCCATTTTAACTGCTGTTAATTTATAATACATTCTAATATTTGCCACTTCCGTTAGATATCTGTTTCCCTAGGACAGTCATATATAATTGTTTATACAAATTAACGTGGTATCATTTTTGAAATAACAGATGCCTTAATTTGAATTGTTTGCATCTACCAGTCAACCTATCAGCATCACACTATTGGCTCCCCATTCAGAAATGTAGCGTGACTTTCCATTTGCTCAAGTTTTTGTTCATTTCCACCATAAAGGTGTCATAGTTTTTCTTTTTCTCACACCCTTGTGTATATTGACTTATTTCCCAAGACTTTAACGTTTTTGCTTTATTGTAAACAAGTTACTTCTCCTTTTTGTTGCCTTATTGGTAGATATTATGTTGGCTTTCCAAGACTACTTGTCTTGTATATTGTGAACTCTGTAGTTTGGTCTAAACACTTTAAGTAAATTCTGTGGCTTTTCTAGGTATATTCTTTTATTTTATTTTTTTCTTTCCAAGATTTTATTTAAACCCAAGTTAGTTAATATATAGTGTAGTACTGGTTTCAGGAGTAAAATTTAGTGATTCATCACTTACATTAACACATAGTGCTCATCACAAGTGCCCTCCTTAATGACCCTCATGCATTTAGCCAATAACCCACCCACCTCCCTCCAGCAACCCTGCTTATTCTCTCTAGTTAAGAGTCTCTTATGGTTTGCCTCCCTCTCTGTTTTTAAGTTATTTTATTTTTCCTTCCCTTCCCCTATGTTCATGTTTTGTTTCTTAAATTCCACATGAGTGAAATCATATGGTATTTGTCTCTCTCTGATTGACTTATTTCACTTAGCATAATACACTCTAGTTCCATCCACATTGTTGCAAATGGCAAGATTTTATTCTTTTTGATGGCTGAGTAATATTCTCATATATATATATATATATATATATATATA
>NW_024420481.1:2161184-2194363 GCF_014898765.1 Herpailurus yagouaroundi
GGGGGGGGGGGGGGGGGTGGGCGGAGAACCCCGGCCCGGGCGCCCCCCGCCCCCCAGCGCTCCGGCCTGCACCGACCCCGGGGGTCCCCGCGCTCGGGAGAAAAGAACCCCTCGCCTTAGGGTCTGAAGTGGAGGCTCGCGGGAGCCCGGGGCGGGGGCAGGGGGGCCCGGGGAGCGCAGGGATCGTCGCCTCCGTACGGGAGTCCCCGTGCGCGTGTGTCTCGCCTTGACATTTTACACCCCACAGCGGCGACTCGGAGGAGGGTTGCACGTCCCAGCCCTGAAGTTCTGTGGGTGGGGCGGGCTTTAATTTGCTTATATCTAATGATTTCAGGAGCCTCGCTTTAAAATGGCGGCATTCAGTACGCACCCCTGCTAGAGGCTCTCCCGGCACCGGGGCCACCTCGCGCAGCGCTGCTTTTGCTTCTGCCGCTAACAGATGGCATGTGCCGCTGCCGCTGCCCCCGCCGCTGCCGCTGAGAGCGGGACCCCTTAGCCGCTGGGTTTGCGCTAGCAGCAGAAGGTAAGGCTGGGGACGAGTTGGGGTGTGTGAGAGCGGCTGCCTTCCTAGGACGCCGACGAAATCACATGCCTTTTTTAAACTTTAGTTTTCAAATGGCAAGTAGAAGGAAAAGTAATCCTGCAACTTTGTTGCAATGTTATGGCTTTCATCTTTTCGTCTTCCTGCCCTTCCGTCTTTCTTTTTTGTTTTCTACTTTCCCCCGCCGTGGTGTTCTTCTTTGTTTTCATGTTTCTATTTGTTTGTAATTCAAACGGACTTCTTGCGTGGCGTATCATGGGCAAATGCTTTGAACAACTGATTTCCCCGTGTTCGAGCGATACCGCGAGCAGTGCCATAGCTTCCTTGCACAGCCGTGTCTTTTCCCGCTCTGGATCGACACGTTTGGCAGCTTGCTTTTACTACCGGCATCTGAAGGGCATGAGGATAGATTTTAGAAGACAGTTGAATGGTAACCTTATTTTTAGCACTCACACAGTAAGCTGGTATGGTAAGAAAACGAAATTAAATCAAGACGAATAACGAAACTTAGCATTTCATTTGTGGTTCATTTGTGTAGTTTTAATATTACTGTGGTGGACCTATTGTTTTTCTGACTACTGTTCATTGATTGATATATATAGATACAACAGTGAGGGTGAGTTTACTGTATTGATGTAATTAAGGTAGTGTGTTTTAAAGGAGTTCCTTTTTCCTAGATGTTCCTAAATTGTTTAATTGGCCGTGGATCCCTACATATGGAATAAAGCCCATGATTATTAGCTGCTAGCCTATCTCTACACATGCATTCACCTCACGGGAAAGCATCAATTAAAACAAAATTATTGCAAGATTTAATTTTGAAATGCCTGCTAATTTTTCACTACGTTGACTCCCCGGTTTAATCAATAAGTCTGGGTGGTTACTGATATAATGGTTGGAAAGTGGACTGTGGAAATAGCAGTACAAGTGACCAAGTGACTGGAAATCCTTAATACAATTCATCCAAGGTTGTTCCCCCCCCCCCCCCTCTGAGAAAAGGCATGTTGACAATGAGGCTTTACCAGAGACCTCAGATTTTTCTAATTATATTTGTATTTTCTTTTTTGCCTCTGCAAATGTTTAAATACTTTCCAAAGCTGTTTTTAAAAATTTTCCCAATACCTTTGGAGAATGCCTTCATGTTTATGGAAACTTCCCTAAACATAGTCTAAAAGGGCTTTTGCCCATAGCCAGCCGATATTATTCTGCCTCTGTCCACTTTTTACTTCTCCCCAAGCAATAACAGCTACTTGGCTGGGCAGACTCTCCTGCTATTAAATTTAGCAAGCCTCTGGGAAGGGGTGAAAAAGATTGTTTTGCACCTATTAAAAGACAGTGCAATTTTCCTGCCCAGGTGCCATGGTGTACCTAGAAAGACAAAGCTAAACTGTTTACAGTGGAATTTGCTATATGATAAATTTTGCATCAGCTTTGCCAGATTATTGTTGAGAGAAGTGTGTGGTGACTTCATTGCTTTACATCCGAAAGGAGACTTCCTGCAGGTAAATAGATACCTGCATTTTGCCCAGGGAAGGGGCTGGAGTGTGACCCAAAACAACTCCCGTTTTTAGAGATGATGTACCTGGATCCCAGTTCAGCAAACTCTGCCTCCTGGTCTGCTGCCTTGTTGCTGAATGACTTTGGACCAAATGAATCCTTAAAAAAAAAAAAAAAAAGAAAAGAAAAGAAAAAAAGAAAAAAAAGTGAAAAAACAAAACCTTAGGGCCAGAGTAGTCAAGCTAAATGAGTGTCAGAGACGTTACGGGGAAATTTTGCCAGCGAACACTCTGCAGCATTATGTAGTGGTGAGATTAGAGACCTTATGTGAAAACATCAGTGAAGGAGTTTGCCAGGAAAAAAAAAATATTTTGAGAGAGAGTTGATCTGGTGCTAGGCTGGAGGTGGTGACTGCATGGTTTGCTCTACTTCTAAGAACTACTTCATTTCTGTAATTTCCTTTGCTGCTTTAAGCACTCCCAACGATTCCCAGGACTATTATAAAGTACCTTTTTTTCCCTTAACTGTCCACTCCAGGCATTGTCACTACAGCTGCTTTTTTAATTTTTTTTTTCAACGTTTATTTATTTTTGGGACAGAGAGAGACAGAGCATGAACGGGCGAGGGGCAGAGAGAGAGGGAGACACAGAATCGGAAACAGGCTCATCAGCCCAGAGCCCGACACAAGGCTCGAACTCAAGGACCGCGAGATCATGACCTGGCTGAAGTCGGACGCTTAACTGACTGCGCCACCCAGGCGCCCCTACAGCTGCTTTTTAAGGGGGATAAAACCTATGATTATCAGCTGGTATCCAAAATATCTTTGGTATTCTCTTGCACCCACCCTTTACCTAAGCAGTGCTTTGCACAACGTAGATACTTTAGAAATATTGAATCAAAAAGAAAAGCGAGTAATCTGTAAACTCACAAAGGAGCAGATTCCGTGCACAGCTTTTATTGAAACAGTCCATTTTTTGTGTACTTGCAAGAACGTAACAAGTTCAAGTGGATGAGCATGTGCACTTTCCTACTTGTCTGCATTCGATTTGCTTCTCACTCTGTACCTCTAGATACTGGTGTAATTCATTTTCCTGACCAGTAGGTGTATCGTTATCCGCCCAGCTCTACAATATGAAAAAGTAACCACAGCAACTTGGGGATGGGGGGACGGGGAGGAAGGTTTTGTCTTTTGAGGTTGTACTGTAGTGCACGTGCTGGACCAGTGACGGTCTCTTGGCCGCTGTGCAGATGCTGACAATATAGTTTGAGGTACAATTTTGTTCTCTCCCCAGCTGTCTTTAGATGTGAGAAGGAGGTGAGAGGAGGAAGGGGGTGAGAAGCCCTCCAGTGATGAAGATTTTCATTCCTAAAATTGTACATATCTCCTCCTTCTAGCCTGCAGTAGATTCAGGAAGGGGGCAGGATGTTTCCGTTTGGAAATAACTCATGTTGTCTGATAGGATGACAAACAGGGATTGGGGCACGGCACACAAGAATAAGATACAGTACATGTTTGACAAGTAATACGATCCCGTCATTAAAGGTAGATAAAAGTCACTGCCATGTTAAAACTATCAAGTGTCTGAGAGAGCACGAGGCCACACTCACCTTTGGTTGTTCAGTTTCCTTCCATGCTGTTGAGTTTTTTTAAACAGTGTCTCGCAGACTGAACCGACGGATCCCCCCACCACCCAGTTCTCAATGTATGTGATGTCAGAAAACAGAAATCAGAACTGGTGTTTCTTTGTGGGCTATTTCTGCCTCTCCTTCGGTGTGATACAGTTGTTACTTCAAAAATAGAAATGAATTTGTACCTCAGGTAAAATGAGGTGGGATTTTTTTTTTTCTCTCTAGGAGAATAAACCGTGTTTGGGAGCAAGTAGTTTAATTTTAATTACCAACCAAACAACGAACAAACACGAATTATGACCAAAACAGAAAGCAATTACATCTGTATTCATGTGGGCTTTCAGATCTTAAGGAAACCAGATGGTTCTGAGGCATCTTGCTCTTCCTGAATGGTTATATATTGCCTCAAGACAGCCACATGACGGTGTTGGAAAGACAACTTTGAGAATTAGGAGAAATAAGGTATCAATTACATTATCAGGTGTTAATGACATCCATGTGACCTGCAAGGGATCAGATGGATTTTTTTTTTTCAGATCATTCTAGTAAAAACACAAGATCAATCCATCATTTATTTCAACTTTGTATCAAATGTATTTTTAAAAGATTGGCGGGAAGCATCATACAATCTGGGAAGAGGAACCTTATTTTCATGTGAGAAATAAACGTATTCCCAAGCTGTCTGGGTACATCGACACGAGCTTATGAGTGCACGCGTGCATAAATGAGTTGTCATTTTCGAGCAATTTATACAGCTATGCATTGATTTCTGCCTGGAAGATTATGGGAAAATACCTATTCAATTCCAGGCAGTTAACTTTCAGAAAAAGGATACTCAAGAGGAAGGAAGAATGAAAGGAAGCCTGATTTAAATGCATGCGTGCATGCGTGCGTGCGTATGTGGCGTACGTATGTACGTGAATGTAAGACACATATATATCCACATGTAGATTCCCGTGCATACGTATACAACACACATACAGATTCGCCCTCTGCATGTGTATGATGCTTTTCAAGAAACTCAAGCATAGTCATCCCAGAACTCTATAACAGCCGTGAGAACAAAGTGGTAAGGGTAAGAAAGGAGCCTGGTTAGAGATTTAGGAATCAATTAGGCACGCTTGTTAAATACGAGGTGCACTCTCAAGGCCCACTTCCATCAGTGCTGAGTTGGCTTATGAGTAGGAGTGATTTGTTTTCAGTTTTAGGCAGGAGTTTGTTTTATGCCTGCACAGTGGGTGAACTCAAAGGGCTTTTCCAATTGAGAAAAGCAGTCTGCACAGAAATGCAGGGGCTTGGCACTAGAAACTTCCGACAGGCTATTTGATCTCCAGCGGCCATGGGAGCGTCGTAGCGACTGGCCGTTAGCTGGCTCTTCTTTTCCATTTTGGATCACTCAGATTGCCTCAAACACATCCCCATCGAATTCTTTGAATCCTGAGCTTCTTGGCATTCCCTGCAATTGGTGTGGAAGTTTGAGAACTGTTTCTTCGGGTTTCTTCAAGTTTCCCTGAATGTACAGGTCACTCGTTAGGCAGGTTGCTGGGTCTCCTTACCTCATAGCCTCAGTGCCTGGCACATAGTAGGTTCTCAGGAAAAGCGTGTTGAACACACAGAAGCGTAGATTAGTCTGCCTTTTTCGTATATCTTATGAGCATCTTTCCCATGATTTCAGGTAGCACTATCTCTATCTTTACTGTCCAAACAAATCAGTGACCACAACAACCACAGACTGAAGCCTGGGTTGAATGTGCAGTAGCAACTCTAACAGGTTCAGGGAAGAGCAAGCAGCAGCGGCAGCCTTTGGGCTGAGTCCTCAAGGAGTGGCCTGCAAGCCAGCTGGTAATCTGCCACCTGTAGTTGCATTTGCCGTATCTCCCTCCCATCCCAGGGAAATGAGTCTTCAACAAGAAGTTATGTAGGAGTAGTTTTCAAACCATTGCACCAGAATTTAAAAAAAAAAAAAAAAAAAGGAACAAAATGGGACTTGGATGCCTCATGCCATGTGTAGTTAGTTTATAAAGTGATGAGGTCACAGACACAAACCAAAAGGACACTGAGAGTGGTCTCATTTTCAGTTAAGCACTGATTGCCTGTTTGGAGGTTGAATTTGCATAGGTTTTTATTTACCAGGATACAGGTATGAATGGCAGCTCTTTTTACTGTATCCAGAAAGCAAAGTCCACACGGTTGAAGAGACACGAGCTGCCGTTTCACATCTACCACAATCATCTTTTGTGCCCGCGGGACCATCGGTCTTTAAGTACAGCCTTTGCTGTCTCCCCTGATGTGGGAATATGAAGAGACCAAGCAAGGCGGTAGGTTTTTTTGGGGGGGTGGGGGGATAAGTGGCCTGTTAGCAAACAACAAAACAAAACAAAACACGAGCAAAACAACCAGAGAGCTCGCATTTCACCTTTTGTTTTGCAGACTTCCACCTTCAGGAGGGAAAACAAAACCATGCAAAACACAAGCACTGTGTATATATTAGCTTGGGCATATACCCCTCAGTCTAATTTCTATTTTGTGCTTTACAAACTGAGAAAAATGAGATTGTCACATGTTATTAAGGTAGCTGCTTTATTATGATTGGACTCATGTACTGTGTAGCACTTTTCCTGAGACGTTGAAAAAATGTACAGGGACGCATTCAACAGGATCCATGGCACAGTGGAGACCACATTTCCCCTCCGTGCCCGTGTGGAGGTTGTGCTCGTACTCCAAAAAGTTCGCGTTCGAGAAATGGTCCAGTTGTGGGTGCTCTTTTGTTAAAGGGCGCGTTGACATTTCCCAAAATTCTTGCTGTCTGTGATGGATGAGGATCCCAAAGAAGAGGAGTGTATTCTTTTCAGAAGTGATTTGGACAAAAATGTAAACTCTTAACTCATTTGTGTCAGCATTTTTTCCTAAGCAATTGGAGAGCATGAAGAAAGACATTATTTCACCCAGAAGGATGAAGCGAAAAATAGGACCCATTATAGGGTCCCATTTTCTCGCTAAGGGCTTCAAACGACAGAAGACAGGAGAGGGAAGGCCCGGGGTACCACGTAACCCAATCTGTCTCACGAATGCCTGTGGCAGTGGTCTCAGCTGCAGTCAGGGGCCACGGCACTAAGCGCTCTGCCAGCTTTCTGAAGCCAGGGTCTGGGCTCTGACTGACAGGCACCCCAAGAGAGGGCCTGTTTGAGAAAGACTTAAGGTTTTGGCGGAACTTTTGACTGGGCAACTCGCTGCCTTGCTGCCACGTATAAACCCTCCCTCTCAGAGAGAGAAACCTGGTTTTACTGGGGGACCCATTTGTACATACTGAGAGCTTCAACGTACTGATCATAGAAGGGCAGGGTGCTTTTACTCTCTCACTAAAACTCCCCGTCCAAAGCTCCTTTGAATTGAGAAGTTGACAGGCTGGAACAATGTGGCATAGGTCTTGGCATTTCACGTTGCTGGAAAAAGACAGGAATACCTCCACGTGTTGCAAAGAGTGTGATTCCCTTAGAAAGCTCTCATCCGTGCACACGCTTTGAAGTCCCGTCATGGGATGGTGAGAGAGAGGCGGGGGAGAGAGAAACCAACTCTAAGTAAAGTGAGTCCCTCTCCTCTGGAAGGTTGTAGTCTGTCTTTCTCCCTTTACTAATGAACTTGCTATTCTGAAAATTGATCCTAAATGAACAGGAAACAACAAGGCTGTCTAATATCTGGCTCTAAAGGCTTATTTGACTAATGTGGCCCATTCCTGGAGGCATGAAAATGAACACATTCAAGGGACTGGTTGTGTGGCCCGTACTAAGTAAAAAAAAAAAAAAAATTTTTTTTTGGTAAAAGTCACATTTTTCACTCTCAGGCCTCCTTGTTGCCTCCCTTCTATTCCCCAAAGAAATTTCCGTATTTTTAGCCATCCGAGACAACAGTTCAGACAGAGGCACCCAGGAACGGTGACAAGCAGTGACAGGAAATGCCGCTTGTACTGGTCTCCTTCATAACTTAGTGAGACCACAGCTGGCTGATTTGCTCTTAACTTCCTGTTTGGGGGCTGTTTGGGTCAAAAGTAGCAGTGTTTTCCATATAGAAATTTTCTTTTGCTTTATTCTGTAAGGCCACAATAAATCTGTCACTGGACTGCATGTTTTGTATATTTTATGGACTGTATCATGTGGTTTGAGTTTAATTTGGAAGGCTGTACTTTTATATAATCAGGAGTCCCCCACACACACGCACGTGCAGCTTGAGGGTCTGGGATTGCACTGGCCTTCGAAAGTTTATAGCTCTATTTACACAATAGTGATTTCTGAGGAGGGCATTTCCTGCCAGTTAATGACTGGTTGGAAAGGCCAAAAGTCCAAAGCCAGGAGGAGAGGACCATTCATTAAATGCCACCAAGGGACCAGGGCCCTTTTATCACGAGGCGGTGAGGAGAAAGTGAAACCACATTCTGCCTTTTGAAGAACCCGGAGCTGCATATGGATGTGCTGCCTCATGGGATGGAAAACGGAGCTTCTTTCCCTGAGAGGAGCTGACCGACCTGCCCATAGGTTGCCAAATCAAGACTCCGCTGGGTAGGGCATTTCCTTTCGGCTGATGACCCAGCGGAGAAGGGACAAATAAAGATGATGGCCCCGAACTTGCCAGGTAGTAACTGTGGGAAAATGCTCCGCTCGCAGGTGTTAACAGCTATCTTAAAAACCTTTAAGGTCACATGATTGGCTTTCCTAATTGGTTGAATAACTGGCCATTGCTAAAGTGGACAAGAACTTAGGGATGGAAAGAATGATCTCTTTCCCAGGCTAGTTTCACAGGACACCAGTATCCCATTTTGATTCCGTAGTATAATGAAGGTAAATAAGGTACAGGAGTACTTTGCCTTGCATGGAAGTACCTTTGAGGGCTGTAATATTAACCATTTAACCTAAGACATTCCCAGGAAACAGTTTTGTCCCCAGTATAATTCTTGCATGCTATAAAGCAGCTGAGGTGTGAACAGTTTGGCATTGATTTAGAGCAAAAACAGGGTAAGACTGAGATTAGGTTCACATCCAGGAATTCCTGACTTCCCGGCCTGTCCTTCACTCCCGTAGCTTCCTAAGCCTTCGATTTGCCAAAATGTTCGATGTTCATGAAAGATAAACATCTCTTCTGAATTCTTTAATAGATACCACCCCCCACTTCAGAACTTAGCTTGATCCTTTACCTTGAAATGTTAATTTCTTTCAAATACGGGCAATCATTATAGGCCAGACACCTGGGTTTCTTCATGGGATTGAGTAATCTGTCACATGCACGATAAACCAAATATTAAGTTTCATTTTTGGGTCTGGCAAATGTCATTATACGCTTTTTAAAATATTCAGTAATCCAAGGATTTCTGGTCCTTACCAGCTCACAAAAGAGTTTTCTGAAGTTTAAAACGCTCTACAAATGAACTGTATACCCATTACCATTGTTATTATTAGATGATACCATTAGAAGATACTATCAGCACGTTTATAAACAGTGACTGCATGAACTAAAAAATAAGCTTGTTTAAAACATGAGTTTATTTTTTGAACATTCTTGAGTTTGAAAGTGAAAATACACTACAATTTTGCTAGCTCACGTTAAAGACCATATTCTGATTTACAAAACATTTTGGACTAAGAACAGACAAGATTTTTCTAAGCAGTTTATTGGCCTGAATATTAACACTCATTTGTAATTAACAACACAGCTGCATTTAAATAATGATCCCGAAACGTTAGAAGTATCTTGGGTATGTAACCCCTTCCATCTTGACATTATTATTTTAACAGAATCTTTCCTTATAGGTTACTCAAAAACATATTTCAAGCTGGCTCAGGCTTAGTTACCACAGTCTGTACTAATGGCATGAAAATTAATGAGGATTTACCCTACTGCATACAGATCCAATAACATTACCTTGTACGAGAAAAGTCTATTCATTTTATCGTTGTAGTTTTTAAGTGGTGGGCAACAGCTCATTAGTGCATAATGAAATTCATTAGTAGGTTGTGACTAACATTTTCTTTAAAACAAAATTGAATACAATTGTAAGAAAATGTCAGAATATATCATGTAGTAACGTTGGCTATTTTGGGTGAGACTTTTTCAGATCCATACACATAGGTACTTAGGATATGAAATGTGTTTCTTACTATTTGTTGCTGTCAAAAAGTTTTAAAAGTCAGTGTTTTAGTGGATGTTCTTTCAAACTGGATCAGAAATGTTTTGTCCTCTGTTTTTGAGGGGAAGGTGGTCGAGGGATACTGGGGGCTAGGGTGCTGATATACTGAGCGATGTTAGTTAAGTACCTTGAGAGTTATGTGTCTGTTTTTCAAACTGAGAAGTGAGATGTATTGCTCTTGGAATGCTATAAGGTTTAGTGTCTATGGTATTTTGTAATCCTGAGGAGATACACTTTGTGCAAGTGTTATGTATTTACCAAGTGGTATTGCTAAAACATGAGACACAGAAAAGAGTGCTCGCTGGGAACAGAAGCCAAAAAAGGACGTCTTAGGGGGAAAAAAAAAACCCACTAAAGATCTTGAGATACATGGGCCTGAGTTGCTCTTAGCAGCAAAAGAATTGTTTAAAAATTTTTTTAATGTAGGGAAAAGCCCACCTTATTTTAGGATGAGTTAAATGTAAGTTAAAAGAGTTAACAAAATTGCTTCTGGTTTTTACAAATCAAAAATGGTCACATCCAGAGAGAATATGTTTGCAAGAAAAAAAAACTGATTTTGAAACAAATATAAATGTGCACATTTACCATACATTGGAAGAAAACCTGAGCATGGCTGTGTTTTCTGCAGTGAACAAAGGCACACGTTAAATTAGTTTAAAAATTGTGGATGGGAGGCAGAAGCCAAGCATCTGTTAAATACACGTAGGATATTGATGCGAATGGTTATACAAATAGAGAAGACAATAGCCACATAGGCTTTCTCTTTATTATTTTGTACTAACGAGAATTGAGCCCGGTAGAAGAAAAGAGAAAAGATTTAGTCACACAAAGTCATGAGTGTGATCTATTTAGGAGATTGGAAACACCCTTAGAAGCCTGCACAATTTCTGCATATTCCTTTGACTTCACTAATTGTTAGAGGGGAGAAATCCAGTTGGATCGTAAGGATCTTGTCTTTGTCCCCCTCCCACCCCCGCCGCCCCAATTCCTTGCCAGTGTGATTAAATCTCACTGCTGCTTTCTCAACTCGGAGAATTTGAAATGAAATTAGGCTTTCATCATAGACATTTAAATGTTAAACTCTGAAAAGAAAATATAATCTCAGCTCTAATGAGTTGGTAACTAAGTTCTGTCACAAATGAGTTCTCATCTCCCTCTTCAGATAAGCCATATTTAAAGCTTAAGAATAGAAAAAGACTTACACGGCTAACAGTTGTGTAATTAGCAATCAATTTATGAAATGAGATGAAAAACAAATTAAGCACAATAATAAAGTGTTACTCCATCACCAAAAAAACCCAAAAAATACCTCATTACAGACATTTCCAGATCCTGGGAGTGACAGCTTTTTAGCTATTTCTTTGCTCTGTTAAAGCTGTTTAGGAAGCACCAATATGTATGTTTTTAGGCCAGAGGATAGGTTTGCTTATAGCGTCGCTTTCACCATAAACAACATGCACAGAGCAGGAGTCATTCAGGGTTTCCAGCTGCAGCAAGCATATGGCTGGTTGTGTGTTTTAGGCAAACAAGATTAGTCACTGGTTTGGGGTATCAGCTCCTTCTTTTACTGAAGCCTTCTGGTTTTTTTGGTTAGGGAACACTGGGCAAATGATTGGTGATCAGAAAAAGCTATGTAAGAAGATATGCTAAAGCCAACTAAACCCCAAGCAACCGCTCATTTCATGCGGCCTTCTACTTTTCTCAGTCTGTCGGTGAGATATTATGATCCCTCGCGGGCCACATCTGCCAAATTACACTTTAAACTTTAAGGTATACACAGAGCTCAAGACCTTCAACGGGCGAGTTCATTTTGTTGATTGTGAACAAAAGATCCCCCCAGAAGGCACTGAGACTGTGAGGGCAAAGTGTCTTCTAGAATGAGGAAGGAAGACGGAAGGGAAGAGAAACGATAGATTTGCTTGTCTTTGGCTAGGATAATCCCTTATACCATATTCCTCATCTGGGGGGAACCCTACTGGCCAAAAGAAAATTCAGACGTTGGTATTACTGTTGGCAGAGGTTTTCCTAAGTGAGAAGTGAGGAAGACCCCTTCCTCAGAAGAATTGCAACCGTTAGCACTTTCTGGAAGCCTGCGGTGGTTAGGCGTAAGGAAAGCAAAAGCCCAGTGATGTCGGAGCTCCGGCCCGTACTGTTCCTCGTGATGGGTAACGATTCAAATGAAACAAAACCCTTTCGGAACGCGAGGTTGGTTGGTTTCTAAGTGAAAATGAGTTAGGTTTCCCAAAGCAGAGCAGACTTAGGAAATAGGAAGGCAGAAAATACAGTCAACACCCATGGCTTTCTTCTGTGTCATTAAGGCTTCCTTTCCGATTTGCTTGGTGTGAGTCGTGTGGCACAGAAGGTAACGAGGTGGGATGTCAGAGGCCTGTGACTTCCCTTGACGCTTCCTTGTGCTGGTAGGTCCAGACCGGGTGACACGGGCTCTTGGAGTTCTCGAGGGGCAGCATTTACTACCACCGCCTCCAGGAACGTCTTATACTTTTAAATCAGTCTTAATATTCCTGGGCAGGAGTTTATATCTAGGAATAAAATTTGAACCCCCACTTTCACACCCAATAAAAACGTCCTATAATAGGGTGTTTATTTAGAGTCAGCTGACATTTATCGAACAATTACTGTATGCCAGATGCTCTGCTAGGTGCTTTCATTTTGTTCTGGCAAAATTTCCTGTAACTATGAAATACAAGTGCTCTCCTTGGCACCTGAAAGTTACCAAGCTAAAAATTACACCCTCAATTCTTCACTCGCTTTTCAAGACAGCCCTACCCCCGGCACACAATAATTTCTTCTTTGTCTAGTCACGTTTCTCTTCATCATTTGAGGACCATCTCGTGTCCTGTGGCCTGCCTCTTCCATCAGCGAAGGCATTTATTTCCTTATAAGTCAAGCCAACATTAATCTCTTACTCACTTGGATAGAACAGAAAAACTGGTTTGGCTCTCTGGTCGATGGTGCTGCAGTGGGATGGGAGATACCAGAGAATGCAGAGTGAGGGGTCAGGAAAATGATGTCGAGTGAAAGAGCATGTGGAAAACCCTAGAATGAAGTTGGATTAAACTTGTCCAGAATGTAGAGAAAATAACAGAGCAAGACCTTGGGAGTCCGTCATTTACCCCTAGGAGTGGACGAGGTAGCCTAAGGAGAAGAGCAGAGGAGGACTCTCTTTGATTGAGGACTAAGAAGAGGAATGTTGGAATTTCACAAAGAAATAAGATCAAGGGAAGTAAGAGTTTTGTTGTGTTTTTAAGGTAGGAGTGTCGTAGGTAATGCTCACAGACTGACAAGGACACTCAGGTGAAGCGGAATGTGATCTTTGATCCTCCTTTCACTCACCAAACGTAGAACATGAGAAGTGTGTGTAAATCACCAAATATGTACGGAGTGTCTCCCCTCCTGGCACAGCGTCTGTGGTAATATGCCCAGTAGTACTTGTGCAGTCTGAGTAAGTAAACCATGAAGAACTCTCCTCTTTATTCTTTTTGCCCTTAAGGTAGAGGATTAAGCTTGTCACAAAAGAACTGGGGTAGGTTTGAACAAAACAACACCAAGAAAGTGGAATTCAGCCAAAGTAATAGGTAAGATTGTTTTTCAATGGCTTTCTTTAGAGACCTGTCCTTGCTACTGAATTTCTGTAAATGTGACTGACATCTTTCTATAGGTCAGGCCCCAGGCAAATGAAAGACAAGGTGAGAAAAGCTCTAAAGAATAATGAAGATGCGACTGTAACTGCCAAGGATGTATTTTTACTTTATGATGTACCTTTAGACTAGGATCCCGGGTCAGTCCTTCGTAATGTTAGAAATTTCAACACGGGCAGCACCTTCCCTGTGTTGCATGTGGCAACTTCAGTGTTTTGTAGATTTTCTGTTTTAATGTGTAACTAAAAAAATAAGCCTCGGGTCCAGATCCAGTTCCCCTTCTTGTAATCACCATCCCCATTTTCTCTTTTAGAACATATCTTATTCTTCCTTTCTCAGAAGCTGACAGTTATTGGTACAAAATATCTTGAATGCAAGCTTGTATTTAATGTCTGGGTTAATGTTGATTCTAGTCAAAGAGAAAGGCTTGTTGCTTGGAGGTTCTGAAAAATGCTTTTTATTCTAAAGAAGAAAATGATGCAAATTTGACGACATGTTGAAAAGCTTAAATATTTGAAGTTATTGTAAACGTACTAACGATCTACACCAGCATTTCCCAGTCTGTGTTTATTTTGCCACATATTCCAGATTAAAAAAAAAAGTGGGGATGGGCAGAAGGGATTCTTAGGTGGAATGCCTGGGAATTGATGGTTACAATGAATACCACATTCTGAGGATTAAATTGCATTAAAGTTATATCCCCATCCCCCCCCCCCCAGGTGGCGGGGCGTGGGGGGGGGGGAGGACATGTATATATACATATATATAAGATTATAATTTTAGCTTTTGTTTTTTTTATGCTGCATTTCAAGTTACTGAGCAAATATTACTTGTTGGTAAGAATTTAAGAATATTCCATCAACAGGAATCAAAATAGTGTCATAACATCTTCCTATCAGCAGAGTATACTGCACAAAATCAATAGTGACTTAGATTAAAAGACCCTCATCCCCAGGAAAAATGTTTGTTAAATAGATTTCTAAAATAACTGTGAAATTTTTGCTTTTAATTTCCTGTTAGTGATTTCTACTTTAAATGTCTTCCTTACCATTTGAGCCTGGAGAAAATAGATATCTATAGTATCTTAAATAGAGAAGCAAACTAAATGGTTTTACATTTAAGTTATTGGGGATGTATTTTTACTTTGTTCAAGTAAAAACACCCAGCAGATCCAAACTTAAAATAATAGCATAAAGGAGCTTATTCAATCTGTGATCAACATTCTCTAACTTTTTGCTTGATAATTGGAAGGATTGCACAAGAAGGCAAGTTCATATGGTCGGTTTAAATTAAGGCTATTGTGTTGAGGGAATCAAACAGCTTTGTAATCAAAGTTGTGAACTCTGTGCCTCTCAACGAATTAATTTAGTCTGATACCTCTTCAAAAGTTTGTTCCATGTTACCAATTAACTACACCTCTTTGGTACCTCAGTTCCTCCTCCAGGGTCTGCTCTCTGGTTTATTATTATTACAGTTACTTATTGGATTCAGTAAAGAAATTGAATTTGCAAATGGATCCTTTTTGGGTTTCACTAGTATCAGTGATAACACATTCTCAGAGTCCTTTTGCACAGTGAACTCGTATTTTGTAACTGAGGTTTGCACAGTGAAGTTCAAATAACTAAAATTATTAATAATTAATATTGGAATAATTAAAATCAAAATAATGTAGAAAACTGTCAGGGGAGTCTGGTTTTGTCGGACTTACTGTCTTTGAGGGGTATTCACGTCTTCAGATGTGAATTCCATTTGATTTCTCTTGTGTTTGTTCATCATTGCAGCTCCCTCTCGTCTCAACAGGTTAGCTTCCATTTGGCCTCAGTTCCCGGTACAGCATTCATGCTCCTTAATACGCATATTGACATTCAGAGGTTCTGTAACCTCTTCTCTGGGTAAGAATTCGATTCTCCCAGTATTTGCATTGAAAACTGCAGCCTTGTATGTGTAGAACGGTTGGCAAAAAGGGGGAAGGAGGCCAATTTATCTGACTCCAGTCCACAAGCTACACAAATTCACGTGAAAAAAAAAAAAGCAAATCTACAAAAATGCATGGGCAGAAACCAGGTATCCGGGTTGTGTGTGACTTTTGCAATTGGCTTTCTACAGCACGTCGACCCTGGCATCCTTCCAAAGCAGTCTTTGACCAGGTGATCATATACCTATAACTTCGGAAAATTGCTTTGGTAATAAAGTATATCAGACATGTCTTCTTCTGGTTTGGAAAGCATATTTACAGACTACATATTTATTAGTTTATAATAGGGCATCCTAAGTGCTAAGTGCCTTCCCTCTGACACATACACACAAACACACACAGGGACAGTTTTGACTGATATTTAAACCTGAGTTCTATAGTAGAGTGCAGTTGTATTATAGATATGCAGTGGCTGTGGATCTTTTGCAATTGTACCTTTCCATGTAATATCTGGCCTAAAATCAATCGATCATACCTTTTTATTCAAATTTAATATTGATTATAACCAGTTTTTAGTACCAGAATAGGCCTAACTATAGAACAATACAGGACAGGACAGGACAGGAAAGCAAAGGAAAGGAAAGGAAAGGAAAGGAATGTTAAGGTCATATTAAGAAGTGATAGGAAGGGGCGCCTGGGTAGTTCAGTCAGTTAAATGTGTGACTCTTGATTTTGGCTCAGGTCATGACCTCCCAGTTCATGAGTTCAAGCCCCGAGTTGGGGTCTGTGCTAACAGTGCAGAGCTTGCTTGGGATTCTCGTCTCTCTTTCTCTCTGCCCCTCCCCCACTCATTCTCTCCCCCTCTCTCTCTCTCCCTCCCTCCCTCCCTCAAAGTGAGATAAATAAACATTTTTTAAAAAAAGAAGTGATAGGAAGAAGTAATATAATTTTGTGCTTTTTAAAAAAGTTTGTTTAAATAACCTCTACGGCCAGTGTGGGGCTCAAACACACAACCCCGAGATCAAGAGTCACATGCTCTTCCAACTGAGCCAGCCAGGTGCCCTGTACTCCTTTCTAATGGAAACAGTTACTTACTCTGTGTTAAGCACTGCGATAAGCACGTTGCACATTACTCTCTCATCTAATCCTCACTGCAACCCTATGGTGTTGGTGTTATTATTTATCTCCTTTTTACAGATGGGGAACCTGAGGCTCAGAGAGATTAGTAGCATGTCTGAAGACATTCTGCTAGTAAACAGCAGCGTCAAGACTTGAACTTAACCCACTGACTCCACAGTCTGTGCTTAAAATCTCTGTGGTGATATTGTGGAAATATAAAAAAGGTTTCATTGGGAACTTGGGTTTGCTGTCTGTCTCTTTCACAATGCATTAGTGACCTAAGACTGAGTACTGGATAAAGACAGTGCTGCTGGACTGAAGTAAACATCTGGAATGTCCAAAAGCTGCAGACTTTCCAAATTCGAGAACTGTAAACTCTTAGAAGTGGAGGGGAGAAAGCATCATTCAATTTACAGTACCCTTGTGCGGGATAAGTCTGCCCTGCACACTACTGTCGGTAACAGCAACCAGACTTTTGAAAGTTATATTATGGTGAGATATACTATTATTTAATACTGGTGGTGCCTGATCCTTTTATAGGAATCTTTTCTTTAGGAGATTTTACTGTAAACTGTGCTGAATGCGTGCAGCTCTCACAGCACATTTTAAATCCCCGGTTGGTTTTTCTGGTATTTGACCTCACAAGACTTTTCTGTTTCAACTTTCCATCCCACTTGCAGTTCCGTTTTGTTCATTTCCTTTTCTTTCTTTTCCTTTCCCTTTCCTTTCCTCTTCTCTCCCCTCTCCCCTCTCCCCTCTCCCCTCTCCCCTCCTCTCCTCTCCTCTCCTCTCCTCTCTGTCTCTCTGTCTCTCTGTATCTCTGTCTCTCTCTCTCTCTGCATTGGTTGTTCAATCAGCATACCCTTATTGAGCACACTACATGAGTCAGCCATGTTTCTACGTGCTGAGGATATAACCCTGAGCAAGTATTCAAATAAGTTTTAATATTAAGGTAAGGAACCTAGACATTTTTCTATAAAGAATGTCAAAATAAGAGCTAAATTGAGGGGGTTGTTGATCTAGTTTTAAAGAGAAGCAATGAATTGAGACAGCTTCGGACTCCCACTTACTCTATCAGCTTTAAGGAGAAAGTTGATTTCTTATATGAAGGCCCACACTCACCCACCATGTTCTTGGCTTTGCCTCCCTTTTTGGTCCCAGCGTGTACTGGGCACTGTTCCGTGCCACCCTGCATGTGGACCACCAGGTAGCACAATGTCTTCCACAGAGCAGGTGCTCACCACTTCCATTAGTTTAGCAAGTATTTGTTGAGAACTTAGTATATATGAGGTATTGAGCCAGTGACAAGATGAATACGACACATCCTTGAGGCTCTCACCGTAAAGCACACAGCTGATCCAGAGTTCCACTATGTGACAGGGAGATGGACAGACATATTGGGGAATGCTGAAACTCTGAGTAGCGTTCCGTGCTGGATCTAATTCGTCCACTCATCTGATATGCATATCCCTTCCAGGGCATTGTCCCCTCCACTTTGAACCCATCCAATAAGAAGGTCCAGTGAAGTTAAATCTCAGATGCCCACGTACTTGACTTCAACTTTATGCATACAATGCAAGTACACGTTTCACTGGTAAATAAAACGTAAGTGGAGCCTGTTGTTGATATTGATTGGTACCTCCATAAATCACATCTTAATAGAACTGTGAATAATCTTTTTTACATTTATTTATTTATTTATTTATTTATTTATTTATTTATTTAGTAACCTCTATGCCCAATGTGGGGCTTGAACTCATGATCCTGAGATCAAGAGTTGCATGCTCTATGGACTGAGTGCCATGCCAGGCACCCCAATCTTTACAGTTTTTTAAGAAGTACTTGGATTCATTATCTGCCCAAATCCCTAGTAATATTCCTATAAATCTTAGGTTATGTTTCTGCATTTTTGTGCCCACTGGAGGAAGTACAGAGTAGAGGTGGGTAGCACGTATTCTGGAGCATGCCTGAATTTGATCTCTGCTCTTCTCACTCACTGTGTGAACCTGGACCAAGTTACTTAATCTTTCTCTATCTCACTTTCCATATCTGGAAAATGGGGACAATGATGGACCTGCGTCACAGGATTGCTACAAGCAGTAAATGCATTGATGTATGTGAAAAAGGTAAGATTAGTGCCAGGCACACAGTAACTACTGTGCACATTTGCTCTTATAATTTCAATTCAACTGAAATTACGTGCTTTATTCTGTTTTTCACAAATCGTACATACTCATCTGTAAATTTTTTTAAGTTTATTTTGAGAGAGAGCATGAGCAAAGGGAGGGGCAGAGAGAGAGGGAGACAGAGAATCCCAAGCTGGCTCTGCACTGTCAGCACAGAGCCAGACGTGGGGCTCTATCGCACGAACTGCAAGATCATGACCTGAGCCAAAGTCAAGAGTCGGATGTTTAACAATTGAGCCATCCAGGCACCCACATACTCATCTTTAAATGACATTCAAGACACTGGAGATTGATGTGAAGGTGTCTCTTACATGGAGTCTATAGTCCTTTGAGTCTTTTCACACCAAAAGCCAAGTAAGTTCACTTTCATCTATACTTGGAAGTGAGACACCAACTTCGACTTTACTTTCTGCTCCTTTTACGTGGCCAGAATTTTACAGCATATTACATGACTGGCTCACACATTATCCCATGCTGAGGGATAAGTGCTTTTAGAATGCTTGATGTGTAGCTTAAAAGCTACAAGAAACAAAGCATACAACAGAGCTGCTGGCCAGCCTTGTGATTCACATGGGTATTTCTTTAGTCCACCAGTAACAGCTTTGGCAGCATGCTGTCTAGGGGCCAAAATTTAATGGTGACTTTCAGTCTTATGCTGATAACTGATTTTGGCAATGCTCAGGAATTCTATGCAGCCAAGACAAATTAAAAAATACAAAGTCCTTCAGAGCAACGATGAATTAACATTGGAATTATTGTTTTGGCCTCAGTGTGGGTGATTTTTAGCCTCTCATCTTTCTGTATTGTTTCACATTCATTATTTCCAGGGCAGTGATGATATAGTCACTTTCAGGGTTAAGCACAGGGGAAAACTTGCTGAAAATGACACGGAGGAGTGTGCGAGCCAGTCTGGCACAGAAAGCAGGACACTGGTGGGACTGGATGCTATACAAAGTGCAGCTCAGACCAGGGTCCCAGGGTAGATCCACATTATGGACCAAGTTGGTACAATTTCCTCATCATTATATTTACATTACTGTTTATCTTTGTCATTAAGTGGCAACATATTAATACTGTGCCCAACAAGAAAGCTTCCTTAGTAGCAATAATTAAGTGGGTTAATTAACTTTCACATGTACGATTATTCTCCATTTTTATTCAGAAATTCCCTTACATAAAATACACAAGCAATTAAGTTGGGTTTAGAAATTCACCAACAAACGGCCTTTATAACCTACTGTAATTATCTCCAGAAATCATCATGTGTTCAGTGACTAACTCTCCAGAGCTTTTACTAAGATAAATAAACAGAAGCAGCACTAACCAGTTCCCTTATATTTCCTAATCTTTGGCATGCCGTTTAGTCGTATTTTAGACCTAAGGAGGGCTCTGTCTCTCCCTAGGAATCCAGACTATGCTTTCTCCTTGTTGACCCGCTGGAAAATTTAAACCTCCCTCTTGCTGATCAACCTCAGTCCAACCAGGCTCTTGTACATGCCTTGACATTGTGCACATGTCAGGAGATCTGAACATGTGGTGTGCGTCAGCAAGCACCTAGCACAAAACGACCATGGGATGGGCCAACAGTACGCATCTGCTTCTTAAAATACTTACTGGAGAGGCGCCTGGGTGGCTCAGTCGGTTAAGCACTGACTTCGGCTCAGGTCATGACTTCGTGGTTCGAGCCCCACGTGGGGTTCTGTGCTGACAGCTCAGAGCCTGGAGCCTGCTTCGGATCTGGTATCTTCCTCTCTTTTGCAACCCCCCCCAAATAAAATAAACATTAAACAAAAATTTAATAAAATAAAATACTGACTTGAGTTCTGCCTTATTGGTTGGAACATAAACATTGACCAGAGCACCACTGCACAGTTCCTGGCACCCTGATGAATCAGCAACAAAAATTTAACCACGTGCCCAATATATCCCTCAAAGCATGACTGGTGTTTCTAATCATGAGCCAGAATTACCCAAAAAAGGCATGATTTTGTTTGTACTATTCTATGTAGTCTATTCTGTTCTATGTCTAAGGGGGCAACAACGTTTGAAAAAGCATTCCAGAAAGATTTCTGTCCTGACTAAGAGAGACAAATATTAATGTGTAAGAGTTTCTGCTTTTTGAAATCTCATTTTTATTGATCCCCTTCCTTGCCTGATGGTTCCAATAAATGAGGTGTTAATATAATAAGACCTCAACATGAATTTTCGGACTTTTGTAGTACTTGATGGGCCAGCCATACTAATAAAAATTATTTGTCATAGAAATTACGGTGTTGAGAAAATTATTTTGGGATCAGAACCAACATTATAAACAACTAGCTACTTTCTGTGAAAGCACTTCCAAACTCAGAGTTCATGGGGGGTAAAGAATATAGAATATTAATCTTCTGTGTTCTCTTTTTTAATGAAAAATGTTTGAAGAATTATTTTCTCATTGTCTAAGGGAGCCTGGTGAAGAAGAGTTCTAAAATGAACTGGCATCACCATTAAATTTTTGCACATGCACCTTTTTTTTTTCCATAAAAATGCATTTGTATCTGGAGGGAGAATTATTCTCCTATCAAAATCATACATGCTTCAAAATACTTCTGCGTTATTTAGAAAATAGCAATGTAGACTAAAAGAACGATAAAGATGAAGAACACTTTAAAATGTTTTTTGAGGTTCAATTCGCCAGTGGAAATTTTTTCAAATTTAACAGTGACACTTTCTTTATCCTGCAAGGATTTGCAAATGCCATGTGGATGTGCGTTAGAGGTAGTATTCTCCTGAAAAGAACATTATACAGATGGAAATGTTGTGTGTGCTTAGGGGAAAACTACATCAATTTCTTCAAAAGCATAGCTTTAAGACTTAAGTTCAGCTCTGTATCATTCAGTGTAGTGAGCAACAAATATTTTAATTTATTTAAAAGAGTTACCACTATCATGACAAAATAAATACATAGTAGCTTACAAAATGTGCCCGAAGTAGAATTTTCTATGTGCAAATATATATACTTAAAGTAATTTACTTGAGGGGGCCTATTTGATAGGCTCCATATTAGAATCTGATACTTATGCTAACATATATTTTTGAAAACCTACTATGCAGTCAGCAGTAAAACTATTTTGGTTCAGTTTTTTTGTTTTTTTTTTTTGCATTAGTCCTTTTCTATTTCCTTGTTAAGCCTGTTCTTTCATTTCAGCTTCCATCTACTTTTAGAAAAATGGCATTTCAGTTGCATCAGATGGTTTTTAAAGCATGTTCTTCTTACCTCTGTTTAGCATAACTAGTGCATTTGGATAGGAAACACAATAGGACATTTTGTGTGTGTGTGTGTGATTTCATCTTTAGCTTAGACAGTACTGTTCCACTTATCACTAATGGTTTTCCTGATTTTTCTATTGGTGTAAATAACCCAACAAAGGAATGTGGTATGGAATTAGTGTTTTCCTTGGGTTTTAAATCTCATTTGTAGTTTTCACTAGATGTGAACATGGAGAATCCCTCTATTCTTTATGTTATCTGATCAACATTTGCAATTGTAAGGAGCGGGTTTTCTTTTCTTTTTATTTATTTTTAGGTTTTTATTTTATTTTTGAGAGAGAGAGCGCGAGAGGGGAAGGGGCAGAAAGATAGGGAGACACAGAATCTGAAGCATACTCCAGGCTCTGCGCTGTCGGCACAGAGCCCGTCGCGGGGCTCGAACTCATAAGCTGTGAGATCATGACCTGAGCTGAATTCTGACGTTTTAACCGACTGAGCCACCCAGGCACCCCTAGGAGTAGGTTTTCTTGATTTTCGCCAACAGTGTATAAGATACATTTAATTTTGGATTTCTATTGGAGCATATCTTTCCATTTACTAGGACTTGCTGATAGATTTTCTCAAATACAATGAAATATTAATTAAGTGGAACTCAACTGTCTGAAACCCATAATCAATAAGAATTTTGCTGCATTTGGTCATTAGGAGAAATAAAATATGAATTTACCAGAGACTAAGTATAAGAAAAAATAACCTGCATTATAGCCTAAGGTCGATTCATATTGAAGCCAACCCCCAACAGCTTCTATTAAACTTAATAAGAATTGATGTCCAGGGATGCTTAAGGCATTATAACAACTCTAGTAATGAGATAAAGATTTAATTAGGTTTATTTTATGTTGTTTATTAAGACAAAAAAGGACTTGTACTGAAAAGATTTGTACCAAAAGTGGCTCCTAGTAACCACGATTTAAAAAAAATTCTTTTCTCCCAGTGTTTTCATTAATTGAATCTAATTTATGATCTCCTGATTTCAGGCAACAATGTGTTTTATCTTTTCATAAAACTGATGAAGAAAAGCTATTTCTTCTCATGCATCCACTTTTTATGTTCCTAATTTCATGCCTCATTTCTTTTCCCTTATCACTTAAAAAAATTCAGCCAACCACTTTTATCTTATTTTATATAAAGATTTTATTTTATTTTTAAAATTTATTTAAGTTCAAATTAGTTAACATGCAATGTAGTATTGGTTTCAGGAGTAGAAACGAGTGATTCCTCACTTACACGTAACACACAGTGTTGTGCTCATCTGAACAATTGCCCTCCTTTAATGCCCATCACCCATTTAGACCAGACCCCCCCCACCTCCAGCAACCCTGTTTGTTCTCTGTATTTAAAATTCTCTTACAGTTTGTCTCCCTCTCTGTTTTTATCTTATTTTTCCTTCCCTTCCCCTATGTTCATCTGTTGTGTTTCTTAAATTCCGCATATGAGTGAAATCATATATTTGTCTTTCTCTGACTGACTTACTTAGCATAATACACTCTAGTTCATCCATGTTGTTGCAAATGGCAAGATTTCATTATTTTTAATTGCCCAGTAATATTCCAGTGTGTGTGTGTATGTGTGTGTGTGTGTGTGTGTGTGTGTGTGTGTACCACATCTTCTTTATTCATTCATTAGTTGATGGACATTTGGGCTCTTTCCATAATCTGCAAATTGTTGATAGTACTGCTATAAACTTGGGGTGCATGTGCCCTTTCAAATCAGCATTTTTGTATCTTTTGGATAAATACCTAGTAGTGCAATTGGTGGGTCGTAGGGTAGTTCTATTTTTAATTTTTTGAGGAACCTCCATCCTGTTTTCCAGAGCAGCTGTACCAGTTTGCATTTCCACCAACAGTGCAAGAGGGTTCCCCTTTCTCTGCATCCTCACCAACATCTGTTGTTTCCCGAGTTGTTTATTTTAGTCCTTCTGACAGGTGGTATCTCATTGTGATTTTGATTTGTATTTCTCTGATGATGAGTGATGTTGAGCATCTTTTCATGTATCTATTAGCCATCTGGAGGTCTTCTTTGGAAAAGTGTCTATTCATGTCTTCTGCCCATTTCTTCACCTAAAGATTTTATTTTTAAGTAATCTGTATACCCAACTTGGGGCTCAAACCCATGACCCTGAGATCAAGAGTCACATGCTCTACCAACAGAGCCAGCCAGGTGCCCCCAACTGCTTTTAGGTACGGTGATGGCTGAGCCTTTGTTGAATTTACTATCTATACAGATTATCTTTGTTGGATTATGAATGAGAAATCCACTCATTTTCTAAACATTATCTATTGATAAGAATTCATATGCAATTGATACAGCTGTAATAATCTGTATATAGTAGAAATACCACCAAGGTGAGTAAAGCAGTCATCGTAAAGTCATGGTTTTGGTTTTTTGGTGACATTTTATGGGATACGTATTTCTTCTTTTATGTCTATTTGTCTATTTAGATAGACAAATATGTTTTGTTTTTGTTTTTTAATATAATTTACTCTCAAATTGGCTAATACAGCATGTACAGCGTGTACAGTGTGCTCTTGGATACGTATTTCTTAAATTACACTTACAGAGGTAGCCTTAGGAAGGGCAGTCACTATGCTTGTAATTCTACAAGCTGCCACCAGGTGGTGCCCGATTGTAAATTGTCACCAGCTGAGCTTCCCATCTGTGGCTAACAGGTTTATAGCATTCAACTGAATCAGGCTTTTTTCAATGAAAATTATTATTAAAATGGTCAATATAAATATTCACTTATCAATTATTGGTAGATTGATACACAATTTAAAACAGTATTTAAAGAGATGAAAGTGCATAATTAATACCTTTCTCTCACCATCTTCGTTGTTGATAACCTCATGTGTTTTCTCTGGTTTTTCCTTAAGGAAAACTTTTCCTTTTAATCAAAATACTTTGTGTACTAAAAATCTCTGGGCCATATGCCTAAATACATCTTCCTGTAGGTTTTCTGCTTATAGATTTCCCTTCTACTGCTCTAGTTAATTGCTTTGCTGCTAGTTCTAATTGCCCTAGATGACTGAAGTCTTACTTCTTTAGATTTCAGGTGAACTATTAGTTCTTGGCACTTTTTATTTTTTTAACATTTTATTTATTTTTGAGACAGGGAGAGACAGAGCATGAACATGGGAGGGGCAGAGAGGGGGTGAGACACAGAATCTGAAGCAGGCTCCAGGCTCCTAGCTGTTAGCACAGAGCCAACACGGGGCTCGAACTCACAAACTGTGAGATCATGACCTGAGCGGAAGTCGGACGCTTAACTGACTGAGCCACCCAGGCGCCCCAAAGTTCTTGGCACTTTTTATATAGGAAAGAATTATGTCATGTGTTCAGTCCAGTGTCTCACTAGGTTTAGCTCCTTTTTAGCTAGCTGTCTTAAGATTCTGTCCCTTCCCTCAATGACACAGACACTCACGTATGTATACACAAACGTATACATGCACAGACACACCCCAGATGCACACACATGCACACACATACCCCACACACACTGGTTTCCAGCAGTGTAATATACATGCTAGATATGTAGCTGTATCTTCCTTTGGTCTCTGAAAAATCCTGTGGTGGTCTCTCTTCCACCAGCCAGCTTTTATAACTCATTCGAACTCCTGCTTTCTTTTGGACTTTGATGCTTGGATTGTTTTAAAAGCTAATTTGCATCAAATAGTAAAGATTATCTATTAACTTCCCTAGCAGGTTGCGGGCAGTTTTATAGTCTGCTTTGTAAAAACAGTCCATTACTCTGTTTCTTCTGAACATTTGAAAGCATTTATTTCAACTTCCCATTCAGATAAAAAGGATGGTTTTGAGTAGAGACATAGTGGCTTCGGTTCTTACGATCATGTATATTCTCATGCCATGAAAATTAAGAGTTTAAATGTGAGGAAGGAGTACAGAAAGAGGGAGAAAGAAGGAATCAGACACTAACGGAGGGAGGGAGATATTGAGAGACTGAGATTAAAACTTCTCCAAGGTATAGAGCTAAGTATTCAACTCTGGTTATTAGAACTGAGCTCTTGTGCTGGCAGTGTCATTGACTCTCTTTGTAACTGTGGCCAAGTCATTTATTCTTTATAGTCCTATTGTCTTGCCTGAAAAATGAGGGAATTGGCCTCATTTAGGTCATCACTGCTCACATTGTGAGTCTGTGACTCAGGCTCATATTAAAGCAGAAATGTGGGGAATGCGTCTTTGCTTCGGGTCTTGCTTGGGTTCATGATTGAACAACTCAACTAGCAATAAAAAGGACAGATCTTTATACATAATGAAAATGTCTTTGTCTTTGTTTCGTGCATTTCCTGGACCTGCTGCTATCAATGTGGTACTCCGCATTTGGGAGACATTGGTAGACATAACACTTTCGAAGGCACATTAAAGGAAAACTGGAACTCTGCGGCGGGTTATTTCTTTCTTTCACTTGCAGAGACCCAGTCACTGTGATTGACAAGAAGTATTACCTTCAGATAAGAGTAAGTATTCTAAGAGGGCACAGCTTGTCATTCTAGATTTCTAGGAGTTTGTGGTTATAAAGGAGATTCAGAACTGGATTGTATGCTACCTCTAGTGATCTGGGGGTGCAAGATTATGTTTCCCACTAGAGTATAAGCTCCTCAAGAGAAGAGAATCTGTCTTGTAGGCGTTTCTTGTCATCCAAAGACCAAATGTAGTGCTATGCATGTAGCACACAAGTTGGCAATGCACTTCCTCCCTGATACTGTAATAAAGTTACCAGCTCATGGCATCTTCGCCTGATATGGTGATTTTCCTACTTCTGGCCCAGTTTCCCATGCCATGTGATAGAAACCCAGCGAAGAGGAGTGTACCACCTAGTGAAGGAGTCTGGCATACTGTTAGACATCTCAAGCTGTGAGCCAGCCCTTTGCTGTGTTTAGCTAAAATGTGCCTCTCTCTGACTCTCTAGTTTCTGCCTACAGATCCTTCCAGAGAAAGAGAAAACAGGTCGACCTCTTGCCTTTACTTTTTCTTGTTCGTTTCCAGAGTTCCTTATTTTAAAAAGTATTTATGTAAGGCACTTGATGGCTTCCTTCATAACAAAACATTTACAAATTTTTTATAATTATTTTTAAGTAACGGGATGAAGTTTGTTAGATTCTTATTTCCATATTGAACAAGATGAGGTGATTTATTTCAGAAGCACTTAATTACTGTTTACTTATTTTGTGCCAAGCACCATAGTAAGTGCTTTATAAATATTAACACATTTCAAGCTAGAAAACAACCTTATTAGATAGATGCTCTTATTGGCACCATTTTCTGGATGAGGAAACAGAAGTACACATGGATTAGGTAATGTGCCCCAGGTCTTCCAACTAGTAGCTCCAAAATCCTGTACTCAACCACAGTGCTATAGTGGGGTATTGTTGATGGGTTTATAAAAAAGGCAGAGACATTTAATTGTTTCCCTTTTTCTGTTCCCATAAGTAAATACCCTGTTGTTTAAAGTTTCCCATGTTTCATGGCACTTTACTTATTATGAAGTTAAATTTCCTTTTTCAAGATCTGGGGAAAGTGCAGCTGAAAGACCTGAATGGAAGTCATTTATTCTGTTTGTTTTTGCTACCTTGAAGCACTGTACCTTTATTTGGATTATATAAAACTTTTTCCCGTTTAATTAATTGATGTTGCTAATATCTGGGCAAGTTTTACTCTAGCCTCTAAGGATGCTGTTACATCAGCTCTGTTTTCTGTCCCTAGGGCATCCCTTTACTGTTTTCCATCTAGGTCCTTTGCACTCTCCCACACTGGATTTATTTAAATGTTTACTTTGGCGAAAGTCAAGCCTGAAACGTCAAATAAATACCGTAATTTGCTCATTTGTATTTTTTCATTGTCTTCAAACTCCCGACAATCCATCTACCACATCTAATACCAGTACGATGCCAGTGTAGGTCCTGCCCCGAAGCGGTTCACAAAAATAGCCGCACGGCTATGATACAATGGGCTCAGGGTGGAGAGTTCTGTTTGACCAGTGCTTTGAGATCCTGATAATCCCCGTTGCTTGGTGGAGGTGAGAAGCTGGCCTTAGGAGAATGAGTGGGAATTCTCCCTTCCTGAGGAGGCACATTCCATAATTCTATAAAACCCTAAAATATGTATATTTAAAAAACAAATTTAAGTGTGTAGCATAGAAATATTTGCCAGACCATTAAAGTCCATGAGAATAGGGACCATGCCCAATACCTTGTACACAGTACTTAATACATATTTGTAGAGCAAACAAAGAAAAACTGTTTTTTAAATATACAGACTCTTACCTCTACACGGCTGACAAGTCAAGATTTTTAATGAGTAACTACTATACTATGCATACTGCCACCTTTGTTATTTATATAATATTCAACTCAGCTAGTATTTATTACAAACGTAGTCAGGTCAGGTACTGTGCTGGGGGGTGGGTAATAGTAAATATACCTACAGTTCTAGCAATGTTTAATTCAAATTAGTGTTGTTCTTGAATGAAATAACTGAATTTCGGGGGGTTTAATAGAATAGTGTGGTTGGAAGCCATATTGTAGTGTGTGCAAGAGTGAGAGTGAGGAAGAGGAGACATCAGGGGGAGAATATTTCAGCAATGAAGGCTTAGGAAGCCCTCCTTGAGAAAGAGGCAGAACTGGAATATAGAAAAGTCACGTGGATCTTTTAGGGGAGAGAGAGAATTGCAGCCTAAGAGATAATGGGAAGATACCCAAGGGTGATTGATGGTCAAGGAATGGCTGATTTCCTAATGATATTATGGTTTGGCTTATTCATCAGAAACCCTTGTGGGTATAAAGATAAGTTTTTCAAAAACAAAGGGTATATAACATCTGGTTTCCTAAAATTATGTCTATTCACTCAGATTATCTCTTAGAAATTTTTTTGAAATTTTGAAAGTAAAATGTAACATGAGGGGCTGTTGGCTTGTCCTTGTTTATGCCGTTGACCTCTAGTTATGTGGCCCCAAGTTAGTCCTGAATAAATGTTTTTTCAGGGAATGTATTTATGAAAGAGAAATTACAGAGAACTATTATCACCATGCATTCTGTAACTGGATATGAGCCATTTACCCTGAGGGGGTTAGAGTCTTTCATTTACTTGCCTGAATGTAATACACTAGCCTGATCTTTCAGGATTACTTGCAATTCTAGAATTGTCAAGATCTATATTGTTCCATAAGAGAGTTTTATTTGACTTTGGCAAACTTGATAAACCAAGTTGTGTTGTTTCAGTGATTACTGATGTGGAAGCTCCTTTGTTGCTTGAGGCTTGAATGTGTTTGGTGGAACAGGATTTGGTATTACATGTGATTGATAATGCCATCCATATTTGGACCCTGAGAATTTAAGCTCCGTTTTATGTCAGTGTGACGTGAAAAGTTTCTATTATTCTGAGAAACTTTATGACACTATTATTTTAAATAGAATCGAGGCATTTTGGTCTCCACCGATATATTAAATTTTATGACAGATTTAATCATAATCGGTCCATCAGTACTCGATGATACAGATGTTATAATGTTAACTTTAATTTCAGCCTCATCTCTATAAGGCATACTTAAATGATTTCAAATTGACGAGCACAACATGGTAACTACAGTATAGAATTTCATCAGCTTTGATGGACATTCTGTTCACCTTAGTATAAATGTAAGTGCTGTCTTTAACTCAGTATTCAGGCCATTGCTCCTTCTCTTCCTTTTTCCTTGGCCATTTAAGCGGAGTCGATTCTTTTTTAATGATTTTTTAAATTTTTTTAATGTTTATTTTTAAGAGAGAGAGAGAGAGAGAGAGAGAGAGAGAGAGCAGGGGAGGGGTAGAGAGAGACGGAGATACAGAATCAGAAGCAGGCTCCAGCACAGAGACCAACACGGGGCTTGAACTCACAAACCGCGAGACCATGGCCTGAACTGAAGTCAGACGCTAAACTGACTGAGCCACCCAGGTGCCCCACTTTTTAAATGATTCTTAATCTGTATGTTGGTGCTTACCTCAGTGTACAGGCTTCCTTGCTGGTTTGACTTCAGCATTTTCCTGGAGTTTTACTTTTAAATCCCTGCTTTCTTTTCAGGTTCTAACTTAGCTCTGATCCTGAAGCCCTCGTGTAAAGAAATCTGTTTTATTTTTCCTTCTCTTTATTATTGGCATGCTCAGATTTTGATACAGCAAGCTTACATATTAGCATTTGTTGTAGTATTATAGCTTCGCAGTTTTTCACAATTTCTAAAACTTGCTTCAAAATTTTCACTTTGATTTGGATCACTTTTTTGTACAGAATTTTTATTATTGGGGGGAGGGATTTAGTATGCCCAAAGGCTTTTATGCCTCCCTTCTGCCAGCTGGATGCCAGATTTCTGGACCACATGTTTTCTTGAACGGGTGATTTTAAACCCTGCGTATCAAGCACTTTCTACCTTATTTGCCAGACATGCATGAGAAGATATATTCAAAAAATCATGAGCGATTCAGGATCCTCTGGCTTCCATGGATAGGCAATAATGAGCTTTCATATTGTAATTACAGGAAGCTGGGAAGAGAATTGAGAAACTGGAGATTTTTTAATTAGTGTCCAGGACTCTATTATTATGACATTTGAGGATTTTAAATATTGACAAAACTCAATAGCACTATTTGGTGACAAGTGTAGACTTGAGATTCGTGACAGATTTTGTTTTGAAATTAGACTGTAATGTTGCTCCTTAATATTACCTACTTCACAGTAGGTAATTGGAATGGTTGAATGAGATAATGAATATAAGACACTTAACATAGTGTCTGGCACAGAATAAGAGCTCCATAAATGTCAACGATTATTAATATCAAGGAATATCAATTGTTTTAATAACCAAGATACTGCTTTAGAATACATCATAAAATGGGCTCAGCAAAGCAAATTTATACTCCTCATTGTGTTTTTAGTGGTTTGGGGGTGAACCCTACACTCACTCTTGGAATTTTTACTCAATAAAATTCCCCAGTATCCCAATTGATTGGAAATTGATGCAGAGAGTATCTTTATGGAATGTTTCATACATATGTTCATCCTGGCCAGAGGACAGCGGGAGAAATGGGCCCTCGTGGGTAGAAACGTAGAAAGCGAAGCCCAAACCAAACATTTGGTTAAAGGAGAGGTATGTGAGCTGGTACGTTTTGGCTGGCAGCAGATTGTGGCCAGGAGCATCAGATGGTTAGAAGCAGGTAAACTGAGTCTGATTCTAAAATACTTTCAAAATTAGAGAGGATCAGGTAGACCTGATGGTAGAAACACACAGTCCAAAGTTTGGGCAGCCTCCAATAGAGAGGCAGCTGGGTCAAAATCAGGTGTGCAAAGAAGGTGGTATTCTCTGAAAGAGAAAGAAGATGTCAAAGAAGTTGCATTGCAATTAACGGAAGACACAGACCCCCAGGGGTCAATAAATCTCAGATTATAAAATCTCAGAGGCAAGGGACTGCTTTTCCCCAAAGACTCAAAGCTACAGAGAGGACCCTTCTGGTTTTCAGTAGTATGAAATGCCTCCACAGCCACATTAAAGTGCAGTATGGGTATGAGTTCTTTCCAGTGAAAGAAACTAAATGAGACAGGATGGTTGAGTTCAACTTCTGATCACAGGTTGCCAAGATAGAAGATATGATGAAATTGGATCACAAGCTCTTCATGTGTGCACTAACAATTTCAGGCATTTTAGCCAAGTAGATGAACCTTTCTGGGCCTCCATTCAAGGTCGAAGTAATCAATAGGTTACTTTGTTCCTCACTGGCTTTGAGCCAATGTTGCGAGCTCATTTAGAGTTATTTGGAGTATTTTCATATTTGATGTGAACTTGATTTTCTGCACCCTCCTTTTAAAAACCTGAAATCTGGATTTAAATCACACACCTTACAGAAGGAGGCACAGAAGTTATTTCCCCCATTTTTTGAGGCAAACCGGAATTGGAATTGATAGATTTCACAGAATTATTCTTTTTGAAGATGAATATTCCATTTCACGGTTAAGGTGTTGCTTTCCATTTTCATGGTATAATTAAACCAATTTTCTCTCTAAATCCCCTCTACTTGTTGAGGTTGACCTTGAGAGACAGTTACATGTCTTCTTTGGTGTTAACAAAGGCATTGACTGGCCAAAATGCAATTAAAAGATGTTAAAAAGCTATCCTGGCTTACATTTCCTCTAAACTTTTCCATAAAGAAAGCCCCCTTATTTCTAATCCAGCAGAAATCTCTCTGAAATATCAAGAGAAAACAAGAATTCTTATTTTATTTTTAAAAAAAAATTTTTAAAGATTTTATTTTTAAGTAAACTCTGCACCAGTCGTGGGGCTTGAACTCACCATCCGGCTATCAAGAGTCACACGCTCCACTGACTGAGCCAGCCAGGCACCCCTGGGCTTCTTATTTCAGAGACGTTCAAGGAAGGATACTCTTAGGCCTGTGAGGAGATTGGGAGAAGCTGAATGTAAGATTCTGTCCTGTCTGTGTTCCCAACTCTTCACTACTAACTGTTTTTCGAGAGCAGCCCGCTTCCCAATCAACTCTAGCCAATTGGTTTATAGAGATATATTTCAGTCAGGTGTTATCATATGAATGACAAATAATGCCTCTAGCAGAAGTAATTTCAGACACAAAGGGTACAACTCGTGTGTACGTGTGCCTGGAAAATCTACTTTCCCAGAAAACTCTCTTCAAGTCTACCAGAGGTTTTGACATTGATGTGTTCAACTACTGAATCCTTGAAATCAGTATACATTTGTTCCTCTCCCAACATTTTCAGCCACAAAGCTTTGTCCTGTATTCTTTTACTAGTTTTATAAGCACTTCTAGTAGGGAGCAGAGATTTTGTATTGAGATTGAGGACCTTAATTTATTGGCTATAATACCAGTGATGAATTCAGGTAAGGAAGCCCTCACTAGATGCCTACTAGATACAGTGATGAATTCCTTTACACCATTAAATTGCTTAGATGCTACTTCCATTTATTTCTCTGATAAATGGTCATCCTTATGTGACTCACAAGTTTCCCTAGACAGTTACTTGACTGTTTATAAGTATTAAAGGATAAATAAACATTTAGTGATAGCTTTTGATTGTTGTTTTGCAGTGTGTGTGTGTGTGTGTGTGTGTGTGTGTGTGTGTGTGTGTGTGTGTGTGT
>NW_024420481.1:2194373-2231002 GCF_014898765.1 Herpailurus yagouaroundi
TGTGTGTGTGTGTGTGTGTGTGTGTGTGTGTGTGTGTGTGTGTGTGTCTCTTGGTAAAACGGAATTTTCAACCAAATCTTATCAGTGATTAATTGGCCTAGAAAATTCAATTGAATTCAATTCACTATGTACTTCGGGAGGAGCACAAACACTTTCAAACCCCTGGGCTGCTAGTTAAAGTCCTGTAGCAGGAATTTATAGGATGCCAGTTTAGCCAAAAAGTTACTATGTAAATTTAACTGCTGGCACCAGCTAGTTCTGTAACAAAATGTAACTGGGAAAAAAAATCCTCCTTGAAATCTCCACCACATTCATTAAAGGAATTTCCATTATAGAGATTAAGATTGAAAAGTATTTGAGTCAGGTCAGAAAATAGGAATACAGTTACATGTCCTTAACGACCGGGGTCAACGACAAACGGGTAGTTAGCAAAATGCAAACAGGAAGCTGCACTTTTCAATTTGTTTCTCTACCTACTTTTCATGCAGGTCTGACTTAATTGGCCTGGCCTAACACCGCCTGTGAAGTGGGGAGGATCACTATGAGCTTTAGTTCTTCCGGAGTATGTCGGAGGCATACTTTGCTCTGTGTGGTGGGCTCCTTAAATAAAACAATTTTCCAAGGGCACATCATTGTCACTACTACATTTATGGCCACTAAATGTCTACTCTGCTTAAAATCTTTGAGGGAGGCTTCCTATCTCCGTAACAAACATATACTCCTCAAGTGGCTGTCTGCGTCCTTTGGAAACTACCCACACATTATTTCCCTTCCGCAGTGTGAACTAGCCATTCTAGCCAGCCCCTGTCTGCCCGCCATCTTACAGTGCAACTAGTGTTCTCTTTCCTTGCCCTCATTCACATGGTTTCTCTTTCCAGGAGTGCTCTGTGCCCCTCACCTCCCACCTACGTCCTTCTCATTTTGTAAGGGCCAACTCCACTTTCTCCTCTTTGAAAACGGATGACTATGCCAGGCCTGAGTGACATTCTCCCCTCAGAGTTCTCACTGCGTTTGTTGTTAGTGTTCCTGAAGTTTCCTCTCAATGATCTACATTGTTTGCTTTTCTTTCACATTATGTTGTTCTTGCCTCCCCAACTCAATAGAGGCTTCTTCGGTTCAGAAGCGATGTCCTTCACCTCTCCTGATTGATTCCCCAGAAGCAGTGACACAAGTCTGTGCATACAGTTGGTGTACAATAAATGTTTATTGGTTGATTGATATTTTCACACATGAACGTTTTTGAAGGCCTCATTTGCTTGAATTTTAGAGGGTGATAATAAATATTTTTTTTACTAAATTTTTTTAATCTTTATTTTTATTTTTTTTTCCAACGTTTATTTATTTTTGGGACAGAGAGAGACAGAGCATGAACGGGGGAGGGGCAGAGAGAGAGGGAGACACAGAATCGGAAACAGGCTCCAGGCTCTGAGCCATCAGCCCAGAGCCTGACGCGGGGCTCGAACTCACGGACCGCGAGATCGTGACCTGGCCGAAGTCGGACACTTAACCGACTGCGCCACCCAGGCGCCCCTTTTAATCTTTATTTTTGAGAGAGAGCAGGGCAGGGGCAGAGAGTTAAGGAGACACAGAATCCAAAGCAGGCTCCAGGCTCTGAGATGTCACCACAGAGCCTGATGCAGGGCTCAAATTCATGCACTGTGAGATCATGACCTGAGCCGCAGGTGGACGCTCAACTGACTGAGCCACACAGGCGCCCCTAAATATTTCTTAAATGGATAAAATGAATAATGGATATGGGTTTTTTTTGTTTATTTCTGCCCCCTCCCCCTCCCCATCCATGGCCAGCCAATACCTAGATCCATGCCTGGTCATATTACATGCCCAATAAATATCTGTTGAATGAATCTTTGGCAAAATCATCCTGCATATAATTAAATGCCATCAGTCTTAGGACTCATTTTTTATCTCATTCATCTCAAACGTTTGAGCGTTATAGGATTTGAATTGCCAAATATGTTACATTCCCATTGACTTCAAGTTCAAATCCAGTGCATGAGTGAAGAACTTTTAATGCCACTGGGCCTCCTGTCCCATGAATGCAAGCAAGCAATTAAGCAGTGTTGTTTAACAATAACTGTGTTTAGCATCCAGGTTTTAGTGTATTTATAATAAATTGGATTTGTTTAAACTATTTAAATGGCATTTATTAGTGAGTTCTCATAATTTCATGTATTATTGAAAAGAGGCATACCTTTTCAAAAAAAAGGGGGGGGGGCACCTGGGTGGCTCAGTTGGTTAAGCATCCAACTTTGGCTCAGGTCATGATCTCACAGTTCATGAGTTTGAGCCCTGCATCAGACTCTGTGCCGACAGCTCAGAGCCTGTGGAGCCTGCTTCAGATTCTGTGTCTCCCTCTCTCTGTGCCCCTCCCCTGCTCACACACTCTTTCTCTCTCTCTCTCTCAAAAATAAACATTAGATTTTTTAAAAAACATAGTGAACTCCTCAGACAAAACCATATGTATGAACTGAGGTGGGGAGGGTCTCTTAATTACTTTATGAAATGGGATAACTTGGCTTACCTGTTTTTTGTAAAAGGTATATTAAATGTATTGCCCTAGGAGTATTGTGGGGGGAAATGCAATGAAGCTTTAAAACAAAACAAAACAAAACAAAACAAAAAAAACTTGGGCCGCCTGGATGGCTCAGTTGGTTAAGCATCTAACTTCGGCCTAGGTCAGGATCTCCCTGTTCCCGAGTTCGAACCCCATGTCAGGCTCTGTCCGGCACTGTGCTGACAACTCGGAGTCTGAAGCCTGCTTCCGATTTTGTGTCTCCCTCTCTCTCTACCCCTCCCCCATTCGTGCTCTGTCTCTGTCTCTCAAAAATAAGTACACATTAAAAAAATAAAAGAAAATTTTTTTAATTAAAAAACACTTAATGAGAAACTTCTGCACAGAGGCAAAATATCCTTATTTTCACAGCCTTTTCTTTCAGACAGTAAACTGTTTTCCATAGGATGCCTATGAGGTCATCTGCACTACTGAACACTCCTCATATGCCTTAAAGAACGTGTATTGGTGGACCACTCACCAAAGCACATGAGGGAAATAGAACTTGAAGCAAAATCGAAAGCTTGAAAGCTTTTCAAGCTTGTCAACTTGCCAACTCAAGCAGTGTGTGGCCGGTGTGGCATATATTCGTAGAGCCAAAATAAATGGTCATGAGAAATTCCAAGGTAGTGTAGATGTAAGGAAAGCTTAAAATGGAAGGAAAGAAAACATGCCTTTCATTGTTTACTCAGGAGGTTGATAAAATGCATTGGAAGAAATGCCTCCTCAGATATTGCTATAGGTGCCAAATGGTATCTTTGTGATCTTCGGAACCAGGCTTTGGCAACGTTTCCATGTTCTGTGCTGGCTTGGGCAGCAAAGGAGAAGAGAGACGGAGACAAGGAAAGTGTAGGAGAAGTGGCCTTGCAAACAGCTTTGGAACGAATTACTATTTCCATCAGATCTGTCAGATACAAAGTATCTATTTCTTTTGTTTTGCCTTCAAGGCGAACGTCATGAGAGAAGGTATGGATCCTTTAAAAAGCTATAATCTACTTTTTCAAATGAAGCACTTACATAATGAACCTAGTGTATCTATAATTGTAAAGTAAAAACATTTATACTTTCCTTATGTCTTCTCTAGAATTCTTACAGATGAGCATTAATTAATAGTCAAAATGAACTCTTTTATTTCCAAAGGGGAATACATAGGGAATGTTTCTTCCCTGTGGATCCAAGTGAAATCACCTCCCAGTTCAGTTTCATCACACCAATTATTGGGCAAAAACATGCCAAAGATTAACCTACTCTTTGAAGATAATAGAAATCATTTGGGTATCCCATATTTTTACTCTAAATCCAGGAAAAGATCTTACCGCAATCAAATGAGCAGGAATAGACCATGCCTGATAGAAACTGAATGCTCTAGATAACAAGAATGCCAGGTATTAGCAGCCCAATTTGAAAGCTAGAATTGCGAGAAAATGTTCGACTTTACAGGTCCCATTGATTTGAAACCCACAGAGGTGGCCAAAGCTCAGCCAGACTAGAGGGTGTTCAATGGACAAACCTTGCTTGCTGGCATGGTAAACAGAAGGGTTAATGTCGAATTCCCGTTTACTCTTTGACCTTTCAAAATAGGAATCCTGGGGACGGCTGCAAGGCTGTAACTTCCCATGAGAAGAACTCAGTAAGACATGATGTCTATCCTCAAGGAATTGACAGTTTAGTAAGGGAGAGAAGTTAAGGGCCTATAATGAGGAAGAAGGTTGATGAATGGGATATCTGCCATAAGACAGGCACAGTATTGTGACATGGTTAAGAGAGGACTCCGGACTCAGACTGCCTGGGTTTGAACCATGGCTTGATCACCTACGAGCTATGGGAAGTTGTACAAGTTAAATTAATTCCTCTTCCTCTACCTCTGTTTCTCCCATCTGTAAAATGGGACCATAATACCATCTCTAAGAGGAATCCAGAGAGCCGTAAGACTTGGTGTGAGTAATTTTGAGGTCTTCCTTTTGGGGATGCATTTTGATGCAGTAGTAGTCTTTGAGTATGTGCTTAAGAGTGTTCTGAAGTCATAGTGCTGGGTGTACCATTCATGGAGAATTAGAAGCCTATGCTGACGTTGGAAGACCTACTGTCTGCCTCCAGCTCTTCATAAACTCTCACAACCATTTCACTTCTTGGTGCCTTAGCTTTCTTCTACATTTAAATGAGCCTAGGAAACTCCATGACGGCTTGGACCTTATCTTGTTCAACATCTAGAACAGTGACTTGCTCATAGTAGATGCTGGATAAATATTGGTGCAGCACAGCTCACGGAAATTAACAAGATGTTGATACAACAGACATGAACATAATTTTGAGAAGGAATCATAAGCACTACACAAATATGACTGTTTTTCTTGTTTAAGATTCCCAAGAGAGGGGCACCTAGGTGGCTCAGCCAGTTAAGTGTCTGACTCTTGATTTCAGCTCAGGTCATGATCTCACAGTTGTGAGATCCAGCCCTGCATCAGGCTCTGTGCTAACAGTGTGGAGCCTGCTTGGGATTCTCTCTCTCTATCTCTCATTCCCACTCCCTCTGCTCTCTCCCCCATTCATGCCCCCCCTTTAAAAAAATTAAAATGAAAGATTCCCAAGAGAGATAAGAAATAAGAAATGATCTCTACTACGTTTCTCTGCCAGGATCTAAGCATGAGATTTGAAGTCAGATCTTGCCTCAAGTTGTTTAACCTCTTTGGGCTTCATTTTCTCATTGGTATTTTTGGGTGATCCCTCCTGCTTTGTACTATTTTTTAGAACTCCCAAGATCAAGGAAATAAAAGCACTTGTGAACTAGCAAATACCAAGAAATGGTAGCTCTTCGTGTTCTACATTAGAGGACCGTAAATCATAAAAAGCAAACTTGTGGAGCGCCTGGGTGGTTCAGTCAGTTGGGCGTCCCAACTTCGGCTCAGGTCATGACCTAATGGTTGGCAAGTTTGAACCCCATGTTGGGCTCTGTGCTGACAGCTCAGAGCCTGGAGCCTGCTTTGGATTCTGTGTCTCCCTCTCTGTCTTCTACCTCTCCCCTGTTCGTGCTCTGTCTCTCAAAAATAAATAAACATTTCTTTTAAAAAAGCAAAATTATATTCCTGTTACTCAACAGTTAGTAAACATAAAGCTGTATTGTTCCCCACAGTTTATCTTCTTTAAAATACAAGGGGAGGGGCGCCTGGGTGGCGCAGTCGGTTGGGCGTCCGACTTCAGCCAGGTCACGATCTCGCGGTCCGTGAGTTCGAGCCCCGCGTCGGGCTCTGGGCTGATGGCTCAGAGCCTGGAGCCTGTTTCCGATTCTGTGTCTCCCTCTCTCTCTGCTCCTCCCCCGTTCATGCTCTGTCTCTCTCTGTCCCAAAAATAAATAAACGTTGAAAAAAAAAATTAAAATACAAGGGGAAATGCCCCCCCCCCATCTTTTGTATACGGACAGAGGAGCAGAGCTACATGAGAGAAGTGTCTCTCTCTTGGCACACCAGCTCCCTTTAGCTGTTGCACCTCACTTCTTCTGTGCCAGCTCCAAATCCAGTTCCAGGTGTGAAGGAGGACATGCGCTGGCTAGGACTGTTTGGAAGAGTTGGCCAGGGTCCCCGCAGAGGTGACAGACCAATTTCAAAAAGAAGAAAATTCCTTCTCCCTTTGCCCCATGTTACATAAAACGCATGGCCAGAGTCCAATTTCTGTTTGCATTTTTCTTTTCTAAAAGTTCAAAATTCAAATTCATTATTTGTTATCTGTTTCTATACGCGATGGACCTCTGGAGAAAAATCTTCCTCCAGACCCTCACTGTTTACGTTCTAAGCAAATTGTGTGTGTGTGTGTGTGTCTGTGTGTATTCCTTTTTGGTTATTTTTCTTTCAAATGTGTTCAGGCAGCCTATATAATTTAGTTGTAGGATTAAATTTGAATCTATTTTTAAACATAAACTTACAAACTTAGATAATAGTCTCTTTTAGAGTACTTTCCATAATATACTAAGTCAACTACAGTATGGAAACTAATTTGCTCTTGAAATTCCACTTAGTGACACTACTTAGAATTTGTGTCTAAGGAGAATCTAAGAAAGAATCTAAGAAAGGAGAGTCTAAGGAGAATTGGGGGTAGCCACGTCTATCACTCATGAGACATTTTTTTTGGTTATAATCTTTTGATTTCTTTTTAATATGATAGCTTTATTGATATGTAATTCACATACTATCCAATTCACCCATTGAAAGTGTACAATTTTGTGAATGGGTTTTAGCATATTTCAAAATTGTGCAACTGTTACCGCTAATTCCAGAATATTTTCATCACCCCCCAAGGAGACCCTGTACCCATTAAGCAGTTACTCCCACTTTCTCCTTTCCCCATAGTCCTCACAACCACTCATTTGCTTTCCAACTCTGTGGATTTGCCTTGTGGATATTTCATATAAATGGAACCATATAATATGTGGCCTTCGCGACTGGCTTCTTCCACTTAGCATAATGTTTTCAAGGTATGTCCCGTGGCGGAATAATATTCCCTTTTGTGGGTATATCACATTTTGTGTATCCAGTTCATCTGTCAGTGGACACACAGGTTGTTTCCACCTGTTGCCTATGGCGAATCGTGCTGCTAGGAACGTGAGTGCGTAAATATCTCTTTGAGGCCCTGCTTTCAGTTGTGTGGGGCATATACCAGCAATGTGTGATTGTTCCGATTTCTCCAATTTTTCTCATTTTTATTATGGCCATGCTAATGCATGTGAAGCAGTATCACACTGGGGTTTTCATTTACATTTACCCCATCTGGCTAATTTTTTTTTAAATATTGTAAATATTTTCCTAGAGGTCATTGCCTGACAGCCTTAACCTTCTAGAACATGACCCCACATGGAACATATTGCAAAAGGGCCCCCAAACCAGCAACAGCAGTCACAGACTTGCTGCACGAAAGCCCTGCACTTTGTCCCTTAGGCCCATGTTCAGTGAGAAACTAACTCGTATTCAGCATTCGTGATTGGCTGTTATGTTTTCCACAAGGGAGCTGGGCAATCCACAATGGCAGATACTGTGGCTGGAAGAGAAGCGATAGTAGAAGTGACAGGTGACAATCTGCCACTGAAGGAGGAAAACTGTGATACTTCCTAGGACATTTATGACCCTACGTCTTCAACTAGAGGTCAAATTATGTTCAGTATTTTGTAAGAAGGCAAGACTACATATAATACACTTTATTTTATTTTTTAAGTTTATTTTTGGGGGAGAGAGACAGAAACAGAGAGAAAGGAGGGGGGAGGGAAGAAAAGAGGGAGGGGCAGATGGGGAGAGAGAGAGAGAGGGAGAGAGAGAGATCAAGAAGGCTCCACACTCAACACGGAGCCCAAACTGGGGCTCGATCCCACAACCACGAGATCATGACCTGAGCCGAAATCAAGAGTCCTATGTTAACCAACTGAGCCACCCAGGTGCCACTACATATAATACATTTTAGAAAGGTTTCTGTAAAGAATGACTTAGAGAAATATGTTTGCCCTTGAATGATCGGATAAGCTTGCATGAATTGTCTAGATACTTAATTTCCCACTGATATCTAAAAACTTAGGTAATATTGAGTCTCATCTTGAATGCAGAAAAACAAACAGAAAATCCAAACCCTGTAAAGATATTGTTCAAAAAATTAAATGTTCTCAAGAACTTATTTCTGCTTTTTGGATGAAGTTGACAATTAGTTGGTTTGCCTGATACTCAGAGCTTACTTTTACTTGACCAAATCCCTGTTATTTCAGTATGTGTTCACATCATGATGCTAATAAATTAACTTCTTATCTACTCTCTCAGCTGAGTTCCTGAAAATTGTTGCCGGTTGACACTGGGTTAAACTGCAAACCTTTAAGCTGCACAGTATTTAATGTATGACTGAACCATGCTTTCTGTCTCACTCATTTGTATATGCTGAAACTTCCTTCTGATTTGTTCCAATATCCCTTTAAAGGGACTAAGAACTAATAGAACATACAGAGAACAAAAACAAAACAAAACAGGTGCCTGGGTGGATCAGTCAGTTAAGCCTCCAACTCTTGGTTTTGGCTTAGGTCATGATCTCATGGATCGTGAGTTCAAGCCCCACATCGAGCTCTGTGCTGATGGTGTGGAGCTTGCTTGGGATTCTCTCTCTCCCTCTCTCTCTGCCCCTCACCAACTCACACTGCCTCTGCCTCTCTCAAAATATATAAATTAACCTAAAAAAAAAAAAACACCAGCATCTTTTCAAGGGATTTTTTTTTTCTTATCTGAAGCACATTTTACATGTCACATCCTCTCCCCTACCACATTTACCACTGGGGGTCCAGCGAGTTCTGTCATGACCATTTTACGTGATTGTCAACAATTACATCTCAAATATACACATAGAGTTACCTCTGAGAGCAAGTTAAATTTTCTTAGCAATTCCTGTTCTGGGTTTTGAGAGCAGATAATCAAGCCTTCAATCATACCACAGTAAAGGCAAGATAATGACAAGTCTTCGGTAGCCTCATAAGGGGCTGTCCTGTCCAGCTCTGGCATTTGCTGTGCAGTGAACCCCCAAATGAGTTTCTGTCCCCAGACAGATAAAAATGAAACCATCATTTTTCCTTTTTAATTGGGCTTTTGCCCAGTCTTGTATTTCAACAGCAAATCTATGTGGCTGCCTCATTTTACTCTACACTGGGAAATGCTCCTTTTATTGACAGTGGGCAACTGTTGCACTGGCAGTATCTAGATGCTTCCTGTTTTTTTTTTTAATGTTTATTTATTTTTGAGATGGGGGTGGGGGCAGGGACAGAGAGAGAGGGAGACACAGAAGCCAAAGCAGGCGCCAGGTTCTAAGATGTCAGCACAGAGCCCTATGCGGGGCTCAAACCCATGAACTGTGAGATCATGACCTGAGCCAAAGTCAGACGCGTAACTGACTGAGCCACCCAGGCCCCCCTAGATGCTTCCTGTTCTAAATAGGCTATGATACTTCTTTTCCAAATCTAAGGTTTAAAACAGAAGTATTATATCAGCTGATTTTATTTTTGTTTTCTTGCAGGTTTCTGAAAAGTGCCTTTTCTGAAAACTACTGCTTGGATTCCACTCTAGAACTGTCTCTTTACAACCCCCCCCCCGACCTGACCCTCTGCCAACCTGGTGTGCTTGTAGTTCACTCTCAGTAACGTGCCCATTCTTTTTTCCCTTTGATTCTCCGTTTTCACGGTCATTTTTCCTCCTCCTGATTTTGCAGCAATTTTTTTTACAGTCCTGACATCCTTACCAATATTAATCATTAAATCAAAGAAATAGGAAGAAAAAGTTTTCTCCCCTTGATCTGAGACCATTCCACAAATTGAAGGGCAGCCAGCAGCATATGCTTTTTGCACGAGTAATTGAAAACATCAACCGGAGAGCACAAAATTCTTTTGAAATCCTGCCAGTTATTTGAAGGAACTTCAGCAGAGGAACAAATTAAACACTCAATATCTTAACCTTTCTGGTTGCCTTCTTAGGAGTTGGTCTCTAATTTGATTTTTAGTTACTCCGGTACAAGTTTTATTTTGTGATTGGCTCTTTGTTTGACTAGACCAAATTTTGGCTTAAATGAAAACCTAAGTGCTAACAAAGAAGCATTTCACCAAAGCAACCTGTTATCTCTTCACATTTAGCTTGAATTCATTTTTGACCTCTTAACAGCAGTAAAGCTGTCCTAGAGAGGGTGCCCTTGATTTTAACTTTGCTTTCAATATGACGGCTGTCAATGTCACCCTGGTTCGTGACACCAAGTGGCTGACTTTAGAAGTCTGCAGAGAATTTCAGAGAGGAACCTGCTCGCGAGCTGATGCGGATTGCAAGTTTGCCCATCCGCCGAGGGTTTGCCACGTGGAAAATGGTCGTGTGGTGGCATGCTTTGATTCTTTAAAGGTGAGTCTCCTCTACATGCATGTAACATCCAATTTAAATTTCTTGATGTCTGTGTGATGTGCTTTTAAATTAGTAAAGTTAACAATAGCATGGACATGGTAAGTTTTGTTTGTTTTTTAAGACAGGCTATGGACTTTGGGTTTGTAGAACTAAGCCAGATTACAGCTAATCTCATCAAAGCCCAGTGATCAGGATAGAGTTGAAGAAAGAGAAAACGAAAGAATTTTTGTAGGAGTGAGAAATTGCAGCCTTACCATACTTTTACTTGTCTGTATATGGTTTAAATTGTGAACACAGTGATCATAATTCTCACAGAACCTAAAGAAGCCCTTTGCTGAATTATAGCTTATTACCTACGTTATCAAATATACTTGTCAGGGGCCCGTCAGCTTTCAGAAGACAAGTCAGACTGAAAGAGTATGAGGTGGAAATCTCACCGTGCGGGAGGAAAACAGGTTTTAAAGTTTATTTTAGTAATCTCTATACCTAACGTGGGGCTTGAGCTCACAACCCTGAGATCTTCCTACTGAGCCAATCAGGTGTCCCAAATAACTGGTAGTTTTATTTCATATTTTTATTCTCTGTTTGAGTAAGCTCTAGGCCCAGTGTGGGCCTTGAACTCACCACCACAAGACCAAGAGTCACATGCTCTACCACTGAGCTGGCCAGGCACCCCCCAACATTTTGAAGTTTCTTAGTCAAGTATATTTTGAACCTTTAACTTAAACATTGTTAGCAAACTAGGTTCACTTAATTTTCTTCCTGAACTGTTGATTAACCAATTTCAGATTTATGAGGACATTTTATAAGAAATGTCCTATTGCCAGGGTCATCGAACCTGAACATTATGTACTAGAGTATGAACAAAATATGAGGGCCAAGGAGATATTATGTAGAATGGAACATGCATGATTGCGGAACAAGAGAATGCACTGATCTTCATGTTTTATTCATAGGTATCTTTAAATTAAGGATAAAGATGCATATATTAAAGCATAGAAGTAAAAGTGGTAGTCGATTCCTGGTTGAAATTGATAAGATTCGCTACGATGCCTTTGAGATTTATTTTTGTCAAAATACATCGAAATGAATTAAGCTTAATAAGAAACTTTTCAATTTTTTGATATTGTTTTAGCCTCATCATGACCAGTTTGACCTCATTAACATTTTTGTTTGTGGCTTCATCAGTTAAAGGAGACGTATTCCTTTGTGTGATCATTTCTTCAGAGAGCATTTTATCAAGTGACATCCTACATAACTAGTTACCTTAGTTTATTTTGTGGTTACTAGTTTTTGTTGCAGACCCTCCCAGTTCAAGAATGGAAACTTGTTAGTTTTTAAATGTATATTTGTTTTGAGAGAGAGAGAGAGAGGGAGAGGGAGAGAGGGAGGGAGGGAGCAGGGGAGGGGCAGAGAGAGCGGGAGAGAGAGAATCCCAACATGGGGCTGGAACCATGAGATCATGACCTGACCCAAAATCAAGAGTGGGACACTCAACTGACTGAGCCACCCAGGTGCCCCTAGAAACTTTAAAAAAAAAACAAAAACAGTAATTTTTACCATGGAAAATGTCTGAATTGGTCTTATTTGCAGCACATATTATAATTAAAGAGCTTATTCTCTTTACACTTCATATCACTCAAGTTTCATCTACAATTATTTCGTGTATTACTTAAATCTCCTGCTGCATTACTGGGCAATGCCTTGAAGCAGAAAAGAGCATGGGGCTAGTTTGGGGAGGGAAAGGAGATGTCTTTCATTCAGTCCACCTAGAGGGTCTGGCACAACACTCAGCAGTGTGCATATGTTGTTTCAGGCGATCTGGGGTATGGTCCCAGCCTCACTACTGTGGCTGACCTCAGCTACTCAATCTGATAAGGCTTAAATTACTTCCTCTCTGCCGAACTTCCAGGATTACTCTGGAGAGTCCACGAGGTGACATAAATGAGAACTGATGTATCACTCTAAGAGTGAGTTAAATGAAAGATTATGTTCTCGCAGTTCACTAAGATGTTTGTTTTAGGAGTTCTTCAGAGCAGTTCTATTTAGTTAGGGCTTGTTATCGAAAACTGCAAACGCATGTTCCAAATAGACATGCCCTAATCCAGTTGCCACAAGTATCTTCTTAGTTCTTCAAGCGGAGTATCACCGGGTTTTTTTAGTTTACTCTTTGATAGAGAGTTCCTTGCAGGCTTTGCAAATTCTATCTTTCCAGACGTGTGGTGGAAGGAGATATGTGATCCTTCTAATCACTGGTATACGTTAGGTCAGTTCACCCACTTAAAGAGTGCCATAAAGGAAACATTTTGAAGAAAAGTAATAAAGCAATTGTTAACAAAACACATACTGCACCACCGCTTTAAAGCTTGGAAAATGTTTAATTCAGAGACCACATAGATAATAGGCAATGAATAGTAACAAGCCATTTAATTATTTAAATACATGTCTACTCACTGCTTCCAGTGTTTTTAAAACAATTTTTACATTATGTTAATATCTTGATGACCAATCACACAGGATGAAGACGATTTACACAATCCTCACATTTTCAAATTTTAATGAAAACTTTAATATTTCAAATACACAAAGCCTTTCAAACAATTAATTAATTTGCCTCTCAGACAGCACATTTGTCACAGTCTCATGTCTGCCCAAAAGCTTTGTGGGTCTCTGCTTTAATATTATTCCGTATCCATGATATGCATGAATGCTGTACAAAGTTGAGGGTAATTGAACTATGTGGATTGTATGAGTATCATATCTATAATACACAAATAACATACCTTTGTGTTTATTGCAACATTTACTACCCTCCTTGAGTATGTATAATTGAAACACCTTTGAAACGCATCTGTGCACTGTTTCTATTTCCATGAGTGGTCAAATAATTGAAGCAATCATTTGATGAGTTTTGGGCTGCTGCTCTTGGTTTTCTGTGTTTTGTTTTTGTAAGGATTCCATTAGCACTAGGTACTCTACCAGATGATGATGGTATTTGCCTTCGTAATAGGCACAATAGATGCAATGTTCTACACTTACCTCATAATGAGGGAATGTTGTACAAATAAGGAGGGCAAGCTTGATGGCTAATTGTGCGTTGTGCTGAAGTGCTGAGCCCATCATGCCATGAATGTTGAGTGTTCATTGATGAAGGTTGTACCATCTTCAGATAGAGATCTAGACTGTGCAGCCCATAGATTAATTTCCAGCTACATAAAAGAGTCTCGTGTCATGTGGATATGCGGCTGTTTTAGACCCAATTGCCTAGTCTGCTTGGCACAATTTATTTCAGAATCTCTCCAAAATATTGCTTAACCCACTCTGTGCCAATTTCTTGTTATGACAGGTTGCCATTGAGGTAGCTTGATTCTTTCAGTGAATGTCCCTTACATTTAATGCAAGATCATCAGTAAAAATACTACACTAGAATCTTTGTGATTATTTTCATAGCCAAGACTGTTACCTTCATGTATTCCGCTTCAACGGCGTCATGATGTCTTGAAGTCTCCGTCCGATACTTGAAGCAGTGTAACATTGACCACCTATTATCCAAGAAGGATGCGAATGCTGTCGTTATTTCATTATGGCAGATCAACACCCATTACATCTGCCCACCCTACTCCCCCTGTTTGAGTAGTTTTGTAACGAAAATTCCCGGAAAAGACCTTAGCAGCAGGCATAGTCAGACGACAGTCGTGTCAACCCATCTACATTCCCAAAAGATGGGAACCGAATGCAGAACACACGTAAAATAGCTGCACACTGTGTCTTCAAACATCGCATATGATCACAAACATAATCCCGTTTTGACAAGCGAAAGCTGTTGTCTAGGCATATGGATGTGAGTCCATCCTGGTGGGTCAGATGGTCCTGAGTTACCTGTATATTCTCTATCAGTATCACTAGTCACAGCAGTTTTCACTAGTTGAAAATTTGACTGAATGTTGACCTCATCCCTGTTTTCTAAGGGAAAGCTTACTGGGAGCAGAAGACTCCTGGCAGCATAATCCCAAAGGTCACTGGATTATGCAAGACTGAGAACCATGGATCAGAGAGGTCTGACTGCACTATGAAGATACATAGATAGCACCTATCGTCCTGAGACTCATCGAAAGTAACTTTGTACTTAAGGATCTCTACCTTCTGTAACACTGACCTTGAAAAGGCAGTAACTTTGGCTGGTAGAAGTCAGTGCTGTTTTGGACATTTCAAACACTTCTGTTGAAAGAAAAATGGAATTACAATTAGTACCTAAACAAGTACATATTGATAGCTCGGCCTAACTTTAAAAATGTTTTATTTTGAAATAATTTCAAGCTTAGGGAAAAGTTGCAAAAATAGTACAAGGAGTTCCTGCATACCCTTCACCCAGCTTATGGTAATGTCAACAATTTACATGCCTTGCACAGCCCAGTTATCAAAACTAGGAAATTAACACTAGTACGACGTTATTAACTAAACTAAAGACCTTATTTGAATTTCACCAATTTCCCCGCAGTGTCTTTTCTCTGCTCCAGGATCCGATCCAGGATACCACATTGCACTTAATTACATCTCCTTCCTCCCCTCCAATCTGTGACAGTTCCTCAGTCTCTCCTTATCTTTCATGACCTTGACACTTTGGATGAGTACTGGTCAGTTATTTTGTAGAACGCCTCTCAGTTTGGGTTTGTCAAACGCTTTCTCATGGTTTGATTAAGCTCATGCATTTTTGGCAAGATAACCACAGGGAAGATGTACAGCATGTCCCAGAGCGCATGATGTTGATGTATCTTATCACTCATTATGTTACCTCAATCACTTGATTAGTGTGATGTCTGTTGGGTTTCTCTGCTGTAAGGTGATCAGTTTTCCTTTTGTGCAGATTGACAAATTAACTTCTTCATTTATTCATCATCTCCTACAACATGCTGTTGATTATGAGGGGCATGCTAATATGTAAGCTGTTAAAATGTGAACAAGTGTCTATGTTAGAAGTGATGCGTAATGGACTTCTATAATTATGGTCAACCAAGAAGGGGAGGGAGGCGAAAATAGACCAAGGGCAGGACTGAGAAAGAAGCAGTGACAGGCCACCAGAATGACAGAACACTGGAGAATGAGAAGCCCAAAAAGTTTTGTGATGTGTGTGTCACTGTCATCTGAAGTGTGACCTACTGAAGGGTGACCCTTGTGCTGAAGTCAGTGCCCCTGGCCACCTCTAAACTTGTGATCCTCTTGCATCAGGAAACAGGTGTTCTGCCTTTGTTTCCAAGATAAGTAATATTTCCCCCAATTTTAAAAGTGATCCATCTTTATGAAGGGGAATGAAAATACAAAAGAAATCTTCAAAATCATGCACAAGAAGGTAATAAAAATAAAATGTAATGAAAGGTAAGGAAAATGGAAACATCATCCCCACTACACCGATATCATCGTTAACATGTCTAAGTGTTTCCTCCATCTTTTATATGACTGTTTATAGTCTCATAAACTTTGCCTTACCTCCTGCATCCTCACAGACCTCACTCCCTCACTCCCTCCCCCAACCATCCTGGAGACACAGCCTCTCCTTATCCCTCCTGCCAGCCTCATGTTCTTCCCAAAAAAAAAAAAAAAAAAAAAAAAAAAAATCTGGATACTGCCTGATTTCTCATTGAGTCTTTTAAAAAATATACCACTTATTGGGATGATTTTTCTGGTCAGAAAATAAAAACATCATTTCTAGAAAACTTTAATATAGAAACAAAGACTTTTTATTCTAGAGAGAGGGAGAGTGCACATAAGCGGGGGAGGGGCAGAGAAAGAGAGAGAAGAGAGAGAGAATCTCAAGCAGGGTCCACACTGTCAGCACAGAGCCCAATGCGGGGCTCAATCTCATGAACTGTGAGGTCATGACCTGAGCCAAAATCAAGAGTAGGATGCTTAACCCACCCAGCCACCTAGGCTCTCCAGATTTGTTTAAAAACAAATCTATCACTGTGTTACCTGATGTATCTCTTCAACATGTATGTCCTTTCAAAATTTCTTTCAATGACAACCGTTTCTTTAAAAAGAAAAAAAGGTTTCAATCATTCCATGGAATTCCAAAGGCTTTTCATAACTGTGAAAAAATAATATTTTAGAAACATAGTTAATGTAAAAGATACCATGTTTCAAATAATATGCAGCCATCAGAAATTATGCTTCTGAGAAGTATGCAATCATAATGAACTTTATCTTCTATTGAATGCCTCCTTTTTTCCAGAGTCGTCACCCATGCTGACTCTAATCCTCACTACAACCTTGTGTAGGCTTTACCACTGGATGGACCAGGTTTTGCCAGCTGTGTGGTCTTGAATAAGTACCCAACCTTCCCGTCCTTAAGTTTCCTCAGCTGTGAAAACAAAGAACCTACTAGCACCAACCTCCGGGGTTACTGAGCATTCAAATGAGATGATCCACATAAGGCATGTGGAACGGAGCCTGGCTCGTCATAAGCACTCAGGAGATGTCTATGTTCATCAAGTAAATTCTGGTTGCCCTGGCAATTTAAACATGAAAAATGAGGTGCAACCATGACAGTACTCAAAGAACGTGTAGCTGAACACTTTGATAATCCTGGGGGTGGAGGAGACCTTCTAAGCATGCTATCAGAGGCAGAGACATCAAACAAAGAATTATTGGAACCAGGGGCACCTGGGTGGCTCAGTCAGTTACACATCCGACTTGGGCTCTGGTCATGATCTCGCGGTTTGTGAGTTCAAGCCCCGCATCAGGCTCTGTGCTGACCCACAGAAACCTGCTTCGGATTCTATGTCTCCCTCTCTCTCTACCCCTCCCCTGCTCACGCTCTCTTTCTCTCTCTCTCAAAAATAAAGAAGCATTAAAAAAGAAGAACTATTGGGGGCACCTGGGTGGCTCAGTCGGTTGAGCCTCCGACTTCAGCTCAGGTCACGATCTCACAGTTTGTGGGTTTGAGCCCTGTGTCAGGCTCTGTGCTGACAGCTTGGGGCCTGGAGCCTGCCTCGGATTCTGTGTCTCCCTCTCTCTCTGTCCCTCCCCCGCTCGTGCTCTGTCTCTCAAAAATAAATTAAAATGTTTAAAAAAAATTAAAAAGAATTATTGGGACCAACCACACAATAAAAATCATGGCTGAAAACACCAAGAAGTTAGAAGATAAGCAATAATTTGGGGGGGGAGGGATGTAACTAATTTGACAGACAAAAAGGTCTTTAATATACAACAAGCTTTACAAATTAAATAAATACAAACACTTCAAGGTTTTTTCGTAGAAAAACAGGCAAAGGATAGAAACAGTCAAGCAAGGGAGTCCAATGTGGCCAATTTCTGCATGGGGACATTTTGATGAGCCCCACTGGCACAGCTGCTGTGACGCAGCCGCCCCGTTCCAGCTGTCTCCATCACAGTGCACTCCCCCACCCGCCCTCTCTCCCCAGCCTGCAGTCCAGAGGACTCTCACTTTGTATTTTAGTGCTTTCTGCACTATTTACACTTTCTTCTACAAAAGTGTTACTTCCGGGGCACCTGGGTGGCGCAGTCGGTTGAGCGTCCGACTTCAGCCAGGTCACGATCTCGAGGTCCGTGAGTTCGAGCCCCGCGTCAGGCTCTGGGCTGATGGCTCGGAGCCTGGAGCCTATTTCCGATTCTGTGTCTCCCTCTCTCTCTGCCCCTCCCCCGTTCATGCTCTGTCTCTCTCTGTCCCAAAATTAAATAAAAAAACGTTGAAAAAAAATTAAAAAAAAAAGTGTTACTTCCAATAATAAAAAATAAAAATAAAAAATCTTTTGTACAGCATAAACCTCCAAGGAGAAACTAAAATCATCTTTATAAAAGAAGTTTTATGGTATTAAATATAATGTTTGCATACTCTAATCCTGAGAGAAAAGTTGGGAATTCCGTTGAGCATTTCCTCTACAGTCTGGAACTGAGACTAAGGAATCTTTTGTGCTTTAAATAGTTTCCTTCCCCTCCATTCAGTGTCAGATAGATAGGTAGGTAGGTAGACAGACAGACAAACAGTTGCAATTTATTCACCCAGTCACTGGATAGGTACTTATGGAACACCTGTCGGGTGCCACGCATCGTGTTAGGCACGGGGACCTAGCAGTGAACTAGAAACAGTCCCTGCCCCCTTGAAATAGACAGTCTGGTTGGGGGAGGGGTGAACAGAAAGGAAGTGGATATTCAGGTGGATGACATATTGTCAGGTGTGAAGAAAAATGAAGCAGGGAAAGGACACAGAGAATGGCAGGGGCTGCTGTTTTGGATTAGTCAGGAAGGCCACATTATGTAATGTGATATTTGTGGAGAGGTGTGAAGGAGGTGAGCGAGTGAGCTATGAGGATTTCATTCCAGGCAAAGAGAACAGTAACAGCAAAGGCCCCGAAGCAGGACTGAGCCTGGCATGTTTGATGAACCCTGAGGTCACCAGGGTGGCTGGAACAGGGGGATGAAGGGGGACAGCGGTAGGAGATGAGGTCAGAGAGGTCATGAGTGGAAGGAGATCACGTAGGGCTGTGTACATCATGGTAAAGACCCAGAGAGCATGTCCCGTGTAGCCTCAGATGAGGAAGGACACTGGAAGCCTGTGCCAGGCGTCACTGACTCTCCTGATGTGTAGCTTTCTCCTGCCGCTTTTGCTCTGTGTTTGTTGCTGCAATAAATCTTAGCCATTGAGTCTTATAAGTCGTCTGGCAAATCACCAAGCAAAGCTCTTCCATACATTACTCTTTTTCACACGTTATTTACTTGATGATTGTTTTACTTTTTATTTTTTAGAAAATGTTTGAGTGTGTTGTTTCCCTTTTTTTAAGCTGTAATTTTTGAATGGATAGTATATTTTAATAATTCAAAAAAATAATATTTCATTGTTGTTAAATATATACGTCACATGTATCATCGTGCATGTGATATATATATATATATCACCACATCAATTGATGAATAGATTAAATGTGTTTTATACATACAGTGTAATATTATATAGTTATAAAAAGGAATGAAGTATTGATATATGCCCAATGTGGCTCAACCTTGAAAACATTACGCTAAGTGAAAAAGCCCAGTTCAGAAAGACTATATATTGTATGATTCCATTCATATGAGGTGTCCAGTGTCAGCACATCCATAGACAGAAAGCAGATTAGTGGTTTCCAGGGGCACTGGTGGGAAGGAGAGAATAGCTAAGGGAGCAGGGGCATGTGACCGCTATTGGATAGAAGTTTTCTTTGGGGGATGATAAAAATGTTCTGGAATTAGATAGTGGTAATGTTTGCACAACTTCATGAATACACTAAAAACCACTTTTAAAGTGGTTTTTAAGTGTGTACACTTTAAAAGGGTGAACTTGATGGTACCTGAATATCTCAGAAAAGTAAAAAAAAAAAAAAAAAGAAAACAACTAAGCATAAAAAGTACGCAGTGAAAAAAACAAAGGGTACGCAGTGAAGTTTACATCTCTCCTTTTTTCTGCAGCTAACTCTTGACCCCCAACTAATGTATTTGGTTTTCTCTCTCCCATAGATACTTTATGAATATAATGCAAATATACACATACCTGTTCTTACTTTTTTACACAAATAGCGGCATACTGTTATCGTTGCTTTTTTTTAGTTACAATGTTAAAAGGATAGGAAAAGATATACCGTGCTGACAATAAAAAGAAACCTAGAAGTGTGATATTTATATTACATATATATGTGTGTGTGATATATATATATATATATATACATATATATATATATATATTTACATTACGTTTATATTAAGGATAAACATAATTACACACAAGTACTGGGCTCTGGTTAGTAAATCTGTTACTCCCAGGCATATGTAAGCACTTTATATGGATGCTGAGGTTGAACAAATAGGTGGATAGAGAATAGATAAAGATAGCCAGGTTCCTCATCATCCGAGAAAAGAGTTAAAAATAAGGAAAAGGGGAAGGCTAGAATGAATCCTGTGGTGTGGATCAGGGTGGAGACATTGGTATGTTTAATTTCATGTGTACACAGATAGATACAGAAATAGACATGGAGGTGAGTGTATGCATGGGTTACTGTACATGCTTATATCTCCTAGCTCTGTCTGAGGAGGACCTACAAGCAAGGACACCCCAATAATAAAAAGCACACCTATCACCCAGATCTTGGCTTCTAAGACCATTCTTCAATAAAGGGATCAGGGCTCCTTGGAGTCATAACTGATGCTGGACCGAGGCAGGGAAAATAAAAGATGAGCCTGTAATGTCTTGTGATGCCAGAAAGTAAGTGCTCAAAAAAGAGTGGGGCATGACAAGGGGACACAGGAGTCAGTCTCAAGGAGCTCGTAATGGCCAAAGTGTCAGGGTCACGAATGACTGAGCAATTGTCACAGAATGGAGGAGGCTAAAGAGACATGGACAAGTTAATGCAATGTGAGACCGTGGATTGCATCCTGGAACAGAGAAAGGACATTTGGGGGAAAATTGGTGAAAATCAAATTAAGTCTCTAGTTTAGTTGATATTGCACTAGAGTTAATTTCCTGCTTTTGATAACACTGCTATGTATGGTATGTAAGTTGTTGACATGACCGGAATCTGAGTGAAGGGTATGTGCAGATTCTGTGTACTATTTTTGCGATTTTTCTGTAAGTCTGCAGTTATTTCAAAATAAAATGTTTCTAAAAGTTAGCTTTTTTGTTCTTTCACAAGCATCTCCTGTATTCTGATGCTCAGAAATGCAGTGGGATATTGTTTCTTTTCATTTTGCTTTCTTCTTTTTTCTCTCTTCAACTTTGAGTATGGTAATGAGAAAACACTAAAATTCGTGCCATGGCCGATCCTGGGACTGACCCCAACTAGTTGGATGAGTCAGATAGTTAAATAGTTAAGAAAGCATTCATTCCCATGGCTGCACTTCAGAAACCTAGAAAATCAAGAATTTCAGCTGTACAAGGAAGACCACTGAGTTCAAACTGTTACCATTTACAGATAAGGAAAGCGGCGATGCAGTGAAGGAGAGTAGATTGCCCAAGGTCAAATACCCAGTCACCACAGAGCCCGAAGACTCCAGCGTTCTTCTAATCGTTTCACGTTTTCCCCCCTGTGGAGAAAAAGGAAATGGAGAAAACAACAATTAGATTATTAGTTTCCTAAACCAAAATCATCCTGCCCTTACCTCAGTCAGACTGTCACATGACACTGGGGGGCACTGTCTGCGAAGTTCTGTGTTTCTCCTTCCCACTTTTTGTACTTCAAAAGGTCAGGGGAAGCCAACTTTGCCTTCCCTAGTCCATCCCTCATTTCTTGTTTCACGGTATTGCATTTAGATGAAGACTTTAAATTAAGGTTCATATTTAGGTCTTTGACAGTCGTTGGGGCTATACATTTTGAGAAGAGGAGGAAAGGCTGGGCGGTTTTTATTTGTAGACCAAGTTAACTAACAGTGATTTATTTAGTTGATTTAATTGCTTTATTTCATGGCTGAGAGTCTGGACACCAAACTATGTCAACTCCCTTGTCTATCTTTCTCCCCAAGCCCTGCTTTAGTAACTTAGTTAGAGTTGGGGATTATAACTGGCTGTGGATCATGTATATCTTTGCTGCATGGAACTCTCATGTCCGATTGTATTATACACTCATTATTAGCACAATGGCTAGCTGAGGAGGTACCTGTCACAGTGCTGCTGAAAATCTTGTAGTAGTAGTTCATCCTTATTATGGGTCAAATATTGGTTTGTAGAAATCACTTGTGATCTAACCCAGCTCATTTTAAATGGTGTTTTATGGGAGCATAGCTGAAGGTCATTTCTGTCTCCACCTCAAATCCAAGGTCGCCATTGGCTACGAGGTGAGAAAGAACTTACGATATGGCCACGGTTGTATTTTTCAACCAGTTTGATGCCATTAAGACCAACCCCTTCCCACAGGAACCCTGATTAGTATGAGAGATCTGAACATCAGAAGTTTGAGAGCTATCTATTATACGTCAACTGTTTTGTTTGGAAGAAACTTATTTGTTAGAAAAATCCATACCTGATCCTACTTCATTATTAGATAATTCACTTTATGTCGTGGAGCTGTGTGAAGTCATTACAGATATTGTCTTTTTCTCTATTGTAACTTTTTGTGAAATGTGGATAGCGGGTACTTCTGTGCATCTGGAAATAGCAATTAGTTTTTCAAGGAACATGACTTTATTCGTAGAACATCATTTACTTACTGCTCTTTTTGCCCTTACAGATTAGCTTTCTGCTTGTCACGTCCCTGAGCTTACCCTCTTTTCCTCTGTCTCAGTTTGCTGCTTCATTATTGACCTGTAGGGTTGTATATTCCAGAGGAATCTTAGCTATCCGCTGTTTCCTCATTATCTCTAAATAATCTTTTCATTTTCTTCCGTATTTTCTCCTCTCCGTAATCAGTTTTCAGTTTCTTAAATTGATGATTTCTGTCGTTGCTGCTGTAGAATCCAGATTTGCCATCCTGCTTGGGTTTTCAATGCTTCTATTTCTGTGCCTTTTGTTGTCACCACCGGGTCAAGTTTTACTGCTAGATGTAATTAGAAGTTGAATGTGCTCATTTTCCTGTGTTTCCTGATATTGTTTTCTTAAAAGTCAGTAAATGATTCCGTTTGTTCTTCAACCTTTTATTCTTTAAATCATCTCCACTAGTTGGACTCGGCTATCTTGTCTCCAGAATGATTTTTTTTTCAGTATCTTGTTTGTGATGAGTTTGCATAATATTGCTTGGTTTAATTTGTGATTTATTTCAGTGTGGTGGATATGGCTAGAGAATCCATCAATTTTTGCAGGTATAACTTGGTCACAGGCATTTAAATGTTTGCTGTAAATTGCTTTTTTTTCTGTCATAAGTGGGCACATGTTTTTTTTGTTGTTGTTGAAACTCAGATTTTTATTTACTCACAGGAAATTGGTAGAGAAGAAATTTGCCTTTTGCTCTTACCCATGTTCTTGTGGGTACACAGTGGACAATGAAAGCAGTTTCCACACTGTGGAAACCACCCGTAAGTTTGAAAATGGAGGGGCGCGTGAGCGGCTCAGTAAGTGTCCGACTCTTGGTTTCAGCTCAGGTCATGATCAGGCTCTGCGCTACTGTGCAGAATTGACTTGGGATTCTTCGTCTCTCTCTTTCTCTGCCCCTCCCCCACTCATGCCCCCTCTCTGTCTCTCTCAAAAATAAACAAACATTTTTTTTTAAGTTTGAAAAGGTAGAGCCCACGGCGATATAATTGTTGAATATGTGTTGAATATGACAAATTCCCTAAACTGTGTGTCAGCCATGATTTGCCAACTAACTATACAGTAGTAAGGTTCTAATTTCTGCCTTTAGCACACAGAAATGCAAGCAAGAAACCTTTCTCTCTGGAACTTTGAACTTTTCACCCATCTTTTTTATACATCTAGGTACACTGAGTACACAGCAAGCATTGTAGTATCAGTCGGCTCTTGTCGATTTTTTAGACAATAAATAAATACATAAATAAATAAATTTGGAGACTACATTTTTAAAGGTGACATTTTTTTTTTAGACCAACCACACTGTCACATTGCCTTAAAATTTTTGTTTGTCCTCTTTGTGAACTCTTCAGGAACTCTGTGTTCTTGTTTGAAACATTTGATAAATACCTATCTCAGAAGCTGTTTCTCTGTTGTTAATGTTTGTGCCTATCACATGTTCCATGAAACAAACTTAAAATTTTTACAGCTTCTGTAGAAACATGATCTGTAGAGTTTTTGCAATTTCCTGGTCATTTTGCTTTCTATACAGGAAATCTTAACATATGAGTAACTGACAATTTTTGAAACCTTGTCTGTGTTTATTTTGCTAGTACCCCGATGGAGGAAGGATTTATATTTTTTCCCCACTTTACTAAGATAGAATTTGACGTACAACACTGTTTAAGGTGTACAACGTGATGATTTGACACAAGTATATATTGTGAAATGTTTACCACAATAAGGTTACTTAACACTTGTGTTACTTCCATAATTACTTTTTTGTGGTGAAAATATTTAAGAGTTACTCTCTTAGCAATTTTCAAGTATATACGTCAGTTATCATTCACTAAGGTCACCATGTGGCATATTACATCCCCAGAATTTACTTGTCTTATAACTGGAAATTTGTATCCTTTGACCACCATCTCCCCCCCCCCCCCCCCCCCCCACCTCCAGCCCCTGGTAACTTCCATTCTACTCTATGTTTCTGTGAATCCATCTTTCTTAGATTTCTTGTATAAATAAGATCATATAGTATTTGTCTTTCTGTGTCTGGCTTATTTCACTCCGGGTCCATCCATGTTTTTGCAAAGGGCAGGATTTCCTTCTTTCTCGTGGCTGAATAATATTCCATTGTATATATTTTGGAATATTGTCTTCTTTTTCAGAGAAGCCTTAGAAGTCATCTTGATAGGGGTGCGCCTGGGTGCTTGGGGGAAACCAGAGATGTAAACATGGAAATAGCCGAAACGAAGCATGGTATCAGCGAGTAGCATAAACAGAGAATGCTGCCTTGTAATGACATCTCAAACAAGGGCTCCTTGTGTGGCCTTGGGCAAGACATAGGAATCCTACTACCTCTTTTTCTCTTCCTACAAGAGCAAGCAATAGCACTCAGTTTGTAGGACTAGTGGCTGTGGTTTTACCACAAGGATTTTATACATGTCAGGGGTCATTTAATGCTCAGAGTCCTGTTAAATCCATTAAGAATTCTATATGCATTCAATTCCCCAAAGACATGATTCATTCAACAAGCATTTATTGAAGCCCATTACTTGCTAGGCACAGGGCTCTGTACTGTGCAGAATACAGTTATGGAAGACATGGTCCCTGCCTGACCTCTTAGCATGGAGCCGCTTGTGTTACGTGCCATAAGCCAGGTACAAACTAACCGCTTAAAGAGTCCAGGAGGAGAGGCAGGGGCTGGGATTACATGCAGCTGTGGTGTTGAAAAATGCAGTCTTGGGAGAGGTACTGTTCGAGGTATTCTTTGAAGGAAGGACAGGAAGATAGTCCAGGCAGAGGGGATAACCTGAGCGAAGAGGAGAGGGAACGCTGTGATGTGTGTGGAGGGACTTAAGTGTGAAGCCCGGCCAGGCTGAAGCTAGAGCTTGTGTTGGCAGAGGAGTAGCCTTAAAAGTCAGTGAGAGGGGCGCCTGGGTGGTGCAGTCGGTTGAGCGTCCGACTTCAGCCAGGTCACGATCTCGCGGTCCGTGGGTTCGAGCCCCGCGTCGGGCTCTGGGCTGATGGCTCAGAGCCTGGAGCCTGTTTCCGATTCTGTGTCTCCCTCTCTCTCTGCCCCTCCCCCGTTCATGCTCTGTCTCTCTCTGTCCCAAAAATAAATAAACGTTGAAAAAAAAATTTAAAAAAATAAATAAAAGTCAGTGAGGAGTTTGAACTTGATTTTGTAGCTCTGAGGGATCTGACAGATTTTAAGTAGAGAAGTGACATCATCTGCCTCTGTGAGATGAATTGGTAGAGCACGAGAGACTGGTAAGTGGTGGGGGTGGGGGGGCGGCACGGAGAGCGTCTTAGAAAGCTGGTGAAGTTTTGAAGATATGAAATGGTAAGAATCTGGAAGTTGTGGCAGCAGGAAGAGAAGGCCAGTGATGGAGTTGAGGCGTTGCTGAAGTCAACATGGTTAATTAGGAGGGGGTTGACATTCTACTCCAGCTACCGCCATTGTGTTCACTTGAATAATTGGTTTCATTGATTTTGTTTTAAATGTTTATTTATTTTGAGAGAGAGAGAGAGTTTGTGCAATTGGGGGAGGGGCAGGGACAGAGAGGGTGTAAGAGAATCCCAAGCAGACCCCGTGCTGTTAGCGCAGAGCCCAACGCGGGGCTCAAACTCACGCACCATGAGATCATGACCTGAGCTGAGATCGAGAGTCGGATGCTTAACGGACTGAGCCACCCGGGTGCCCCTGATTTCATTGAATTTTCAGTGAAGATCTGCTGTACATTTTTTGGTTTCACGCTAGATACCGTCTTGTTCACCACCGCATCTTTTGTGCATAGCACATGTATAGCACACGTTGCAAGCTTGGAAAGTATTTGTTGAATGAAACGTAACCTTGTTGAATCGCTCTGAGAAAGGGAGAGTAAATATGGGCCCGCCTGCAAGGTGTCCTGTCACCTCTCCTTCTGCATCTGTACCTCCACCCCCCATTCAGTCTTTACTTAAACATGAATGAAAATTGTATACACCCATGTGCTGACTTTCTTCACTTAACCACATTTTAACCTAGATTTGATGGCTTACACATTGCTGATTTTTGAAATTTAATTTCATCCCTTAGCATTATAGAAATGTTCTTTGGCCAAACGCTGTTGGATGCTCTCCAAATGTTGCATTTTGAATGCTTTTACCCTATATATGGATTAAAAAAATTGCTGAGTGGCCACTGTTAGTATTATTGTACAGTAATTAGTGTGATAATCTAGTAATATTCAAGCATTATTTTTTTGCCTTAGAATGTTTGAAATAGAATTTGATACCAGATGGCTAGCTTGCAAACCAAAGTATTCTTGGAAGCATGATTAGTGCTAATAAGGTCATTCTGAGTCAAGTACAAGGTCATAATCTGCAGAAAAGGGTTTGGTGTAAAAGGCGACTGCCTAGTCCAATAAAAAAATATGTTTGAAGCTTAATTAATAACTTACTCTGAATGTACAGTGATATTTTAAAAGTCCAAAGAGTTTGAGCATAGAAAGGCAAAGAAAACTGCTCATAGAGAGAGCCCATGCATGGACATGTTTAAATCAACTTAACTAGAGCCCTCGATAGCTAAAACTTAGTCCAAGTAATCGGCTTTGAAAGGAAATGGGAAAATAGTAAGAAATGGGAAAATGATTTCAAGATGTGTTTTTAAAAAGGTTCTCTATGAATAAACTGAGGGTTGATGGGGGGGTAGGAGGGAGGGGAGGGTGGGTGATGGGCATCGAGGAGGGCACCTGTTGGGATGAGCACCGGGTGTCGTATGGAAACCAATTTGACAATAAATTTCATATTAAAAAAAAGAAAAAAATAAAGTAAAAAGGTTCTCTAGGCTTATGAGCGATCTTTTGGAGTCTGTGTGTGTAGTCAGCCCAGTCTCTTACACCTCCTCCATCTTGCTCTCCGTTTCTGCATAGTGATATCTGTTTTTCAGAACAGAGACTGCTGTGGGTGCAATCATCAGCAATCAGGATATTCAGGTTTGGGCACCTATTTCCAAGCACAGGAAAGGTGCCTGGAATATTTTAGAAAAATGTTTCAACAACGAAGGAAACTTTAATAATTTTAAGCGTTTAGCAGCATTCACCTGGTGTCATTAATATTTTGCAGTAACGTCCATAATTGTGACTTGCATATGTTAATGGACATCTGACAGCTAAAACAAAGCTAACACTCATTTCTCCTCAGTTCTCAAGACCTCGCTCTAGTGGCACGTGACCTGTACTCCATGTTTGAGGTATTAGTGACAAAACATCATGTGACATTTACTCCATCTTTGAAGTATTAGTCCTAAAACATATTTAATCATATTTCCCTTGTTTCTCCCCAAATTTCCTATTCTCCCACCAGAGAAACACATGAGAAAAAATGACATTGCTTCCCAGAGACTGTAGAGAAGATAAGAGAAAGAAGGAAGGAAGGAAGGAAGGAAGGAAGGAAGGAAGGAAGGAAGGAAGGAAACTCAGAGACACCTATTGAGAAAGGCTTTTCATTCTGAAATATTTCAGCTCAATAATACTGTATTTGAAACAAAATCAGACTGAAGGTATAATGAATAAAATAGTATACTAATGAAAAGGGGTAATACCGGAAGTGAGACGCCCCAGAGAGCATTATTTGTGCTATTTATCACACACTTTCCATGATAAACTCCTTGGCTTTCCTTGAAGCAAAAATGAAGAGCTGTGATTAACTGCAGCTCAGAGAAGTCTCATTCTCCCGACCAGACTTGCTCCTCCTTCTCAGTAGCACCACTAACTACTCAGTGCACGTTACTCACCTTTGATTTCTACCCCATGGCTTTTCTTTGATTTCTACTGCCATTATGTCAAGTGCCAGGGCCCCTCATGCCTCTGCAATCCCAGGAGGGACAAGATTTGTAAACTCCTTGTGGGCAGGATCCATGTCTTGTTCTTCTGTGTGCCTTCCATGGTACCCAGCAATCTTTGTAGACAGGTGCTTATTAACCAGTATACTTTATTTCATCAGGCAGTGAGACCAACGCAGTTCAATCCATTTTCCTATTTACTGTGGTTGCCAGAAAGCTCAGAGCTACATTTAGGGCCCAGCTGAAGCAATTAACCTGAGTCTAGAGTTTTGAAGTTTTTCATATCATCCTTCCTATCATCCCACCTTCCCCATTACATGGTATCATGCTTACTCTTTAGGGTTGTGATAATGATCTTATTGGAAATGTGTCTTTCTTGTGAGTTACTTCCAAGTCTTTGGGGAAGGATGTAGTTGCATAAGTAGTGAGAACACAAGGGAGCAAGAAGAGGGGCTAATTTTATGTCCAAATTTATGATTTGCAGCTCATTAAGCTATCTGGTTTTCATTTCGATGTGTTCATGCATTCTGGTCATTCTGGTATTGGAAACTGGAGGCCTCGGTTGGAAATAGGCTTCCAGCAATACTCAGAAGTAAACCAAGTGCTGCGGAGAGTACTCATCATACAGAAAAGGGAAAGTAACAAGTACTTGAACCTCCTTAGACGGGTGTTTATTTTCTTCCAGTGAAAAGGAGGGAAAGTGTTGTATGAGATGTACTGTTTCCTTACCGAAACACTGCACGTACAACTGATGAGCTTTGTATTCGGTACTTGCTTTGAGGTTTGGGAGTCTGTCAATACTTCGGCTTTTGATTATCCATGCTGAAATGCCATGGTTAGCATTGGGTAGTTTGCTTATTTTGATGTGAAAAATATTTCCCTCCTTTGGGCTTTCTTTTTCCAGATGTCTTTTGGAGAGGGGGCGGTGAGGAGCAGGGGTAATGTTTCCAAATGAGTGTGCTTTCTGCAGTGAGTCAAGGTACTTCTTTCTTGGAGAGCTGAGAAGAATTTACTAGAAAACTCTTTGTCGCTTACATTTGGGTACCTAGCAAACATTTAGAAAGACACTCTGGGGAGGCTTGTAGAGCAAATGCAAGCAACATGTAACACACAGCTCTTACATACTCACCTTTAGAACTAATAGCACTACTTTGTAAACAGAAAATGAATGTTTTCTAAGAGTAATAGAATACGATTTCAAAAGCCCAATCTTTTTACTCCATGACTCAGACTGGCCTTCTTTTTGTTTATTTTATTTTATTTCTAAGTAATCTTTACACCCAATGTGAGGCTCAAACTCACAACCCTGCCTGAGATCAAGAGTCAACACAGTCTACCAACTGAGCCATAGTGACTTTTTTAATACCTCAAAAGCTCTGTTGTAGGTGTTGCTAGCTGCCACAAATGGACTTTGTTGTATATGCAGCAAGTATGGGGGACTTGCTTATATATATAAAAAGGACATATATTGTAAGGGCAAGAAAGTTTTCCCTTCTTCCCTTCTAGGTTCTTTGGCTGGTGTAAGAATGAGTTGATATGAGACAGATTAACACGAGAAAAACAAAGTTTAATAACGTGTGTTCCTCCTGTATACATGGGAGAGACCCAGGAAAACTGAGTAACTCCCTGAAGTGGCCTTAAGTACCATGTTTACCTAACGACCAAAGGAGACGTGGCAGTGGGGAGATGACCAAGAAAATCACAATAAGCGTGCTCATCCTCCTCTTCTGGGTACAGCCAGGAGGACACCCTCACAGATAGTGCAAATGTCAGTGTCCCGTACAAAAGGGCGACTTCTACCCAGTTTTCAGAGCTTCACCTGTATCTGCTGTTTCTTAAAAATAAGCAGCTTAAAATAATCAATACGCTGGGGTGCCTGGGTGGCTCAGTCAGTTGAGCATCCGACTCTTGATTTTAGCTCAGATCATGATCCCAGGAGTGTGGGATCGAGCCCTGAGTCAGGCTCCATGCTAAGTGCGGAGCCTGATGAACATTCTCTCTCTCCCTCTGCCCCTCTCCCTGGCTCACACACACACTCTCTCTCTCTCCCCCCGTCTAAAAACTAATAATAATAATCATTTTCATCAATATGCCAAAGAGGCATGGCAAAATCTGCTCCCCTTCAATATGTGCCTCTATATATGCCTCTATATAATGTACATCATATATTTACTAGTTCTTTACAATAGAAATATATATATATATGTCACATATTCAAACATGTTTCCCATTTATATGAGTCAGTCTTGGCTTCAAAGAGGTCGGTTTATTGAGACGCAAAATAAGAAAACAAAAATTAGCTCAAACATGTATAAACAGTTTTGTAACAATGTTCAATTTTATTATTTACTAATTTATGTAAATAATATTCAAAATCCCATTGGTCAATTACTTGCTAGTATTTTAGGTACCCTTTACCATCTTCTCTTGTAATCTATTATTTGTTTTGCTTTATCCTCCTAACTTACCGGGAAAAAATGACTTGCCTGATTTCTTTTGATCATTTTAACATACGTTATAAATAAAATATAACAGCAGTTGTGGCAATGTCAAAAATTAACAAGTGCCAACCAAAAAGTGTGATCCCCCCCCATTTTTTGTACAATAGAAATTACTTTGAGCGTTTTATTCATTAAGATTCTAAAGTGAATTTGTGTTCTGTGAGATCTTAAAGTAAGAAGCCTGTGATGGTAGGAAAGCCTCTCTTGACTAGATAAACTGGTCTCCCAAGTAGGCACTGGCTTATGGCCAGTCGAAAAGGGAGCAATAACTTTTCTTGTTTCAGTTATTTACAAGCATAAAATTAAAGCCTGAATTTTTTCTTTTTCCTCTGGTCTTTCACCTGCCATACCCTTGAGCACTGAGCGTGGGAGTAGCAACTGTTTCACAATGTCCGGTTCTGAGAAGACAACCGTCCTTGGATTTTTAACATTGTGTATAAATTCCGGCAGCAGGCACATGAAAACTTCTATGACTCACATAATCAAGGATTACTCATACAGTAATGCCATACCTTTTGTGCAGAAGTGGAATGGTAAAGCATAGTTTTTAAGCTATTGTTTTGTTTTGTTTGTTTTTAAGACAGAGAGAGAGAGAGAGAGAGAGAGAGAGAGAGAGAGAGAGTCAGTCTCAAGCAGGCTTCACGCTCAGCATGGAGGTCAAATTGGGGATTTGTCCCACAACTCTGGATTCACGATCTGAGCCAAAATCAGTTGAGTTAGATGCTCAACCAACTGAGCCACCCAGGTGCCCCTGTCATATTTTTCGTACATAATTCACAGTAACAATTTTCGTTCTGTTGTAAAGAATAAAGAAAAATCACTCATATTTTTTTTTACACTTTGTACTGATTTTATTTCCAAAGCATATGAAATTTCATTTTCTTCCTTTATTCTCTCAGAGTACCTATGAGGTATACAAGGGCAGGAATTATTCCTAGCCAAACTGATTACCATAACTGGAAAATAATTTAGCCGTGATCTAATGATAAGTAGAATCCAGGGCATTTAAATCCCAGGTTAGAACACTTTCTGATAAAATACTGCTTTCATCTTAAAATTTAGATTTATTACTGCCTTGTCCAGGAACAGATGCATGCAAAGTCAAATGTATGAATAGCCTGTGACCTGATTCCAGATAGTTGATTCATTTCAACACTGGATTTGTTACCCTTATTATTTACCCTATCATACTGTCTTTAAAAATATAAGTACACTTTTGGAGTCTGCATGCTCCATTGTTTTTTGTCTCTTATTATGAGATCCAGGTTCCCTAGTTTCACCAGCAAATACCTGTAATGCTTTGTCTTTTAAATTGTTTTTTGATGTTTATTTTTGAGAGAGAGACAGTGCAAAGGGGGGAGGGGCAGAGAGAGAGGGAGACAGAATCTGAAGCAGGCCCCAGGCTCTGAGCTGTCAGCACAGAGCCCGATGCAATGCTCGAACCCACAGACCAGGGGATCATGACCTGAGCCGAAATCAAGAGTCGGACGCTTAACACACTGAGCCACCCAGGTGCCCCCATTCCCTACTCATTTGAATCAAATCGCCACTAAAACCGAGCTTTGGGTGGTGCAGACTTTTGTGAGGTGGTGTGGGTAGTGTATGTATGTAAATGTAAATCATTTGCCTGTGCTTTTGGTGGAATGAAATGCTTCCGAAGAACACTTTGGTACTACTTTGTGATAAGGTTGATCTTTTGTCATTGTGTCGACATTTTCTCTGCTCTGTGATAGTGTGCAACCTACAGCACTCAGACTTTTGTGGTCTGAGTCAACCTGCTTCTAAATAGCACTACTGTGCTTATCAAAGATTCTTCTTTTAAGGTGGTGAGAATAGTCACAAAATGCACCTGAGCAACTCTTTCGCTTAGCCCACTTCCATCCATTCTGTGTCCTTAGGCTTTCGCTGGACCGTCGCTTTGCTCAGGCTGTGGTCATTTGTGCATAAGCTCCCTTAACCCAACTCCTGATGATGTGACACTGCTTCCCCCAAACCAACTGGCAAAAATCCTATTGGGCAAACCTTTACCAAAAAATCAGTGCTAAGAGAGGACGTGTTTGTACTAATTGCTCTGCTTTGTTAAGGAGGGAAGACTTAATAATGCATATAAAGCACTTTGGACGGTGCCCAGCACACGGCAAACACACAATGAAGTTAGCCATGATTATTCAGGTGAACATGGTGGGAAAAAAAAACCTTTGGACACTCAGTTACCTTATCTTATTCATTTCTAAGTTACTCAAGATCCCTAGGTACTGAACAAAACATCCCACTGCCATACATTTATCTATTAAATCAGTTCTGGACGTGCCTCACAGCCAGTTGATGTGCAATCTTTGTTGAAATCTTAGAGGGAAAATAGTGGCCCGGACAGCAGAAATATTTGAACTAGCTCATTCCTCAGCTTAACACATGCCGAAGGACCGCAAGGCGATACTGTACTGGTTAAGTATGCGAGCTCCAGACCCAGAGCACCTCGGTTCAAATCCTAGGTCGGCTACATTTGTGCTGTCACTTTGTGCCTGTTTCTTCACCTCGCTGTGCCTCAGTTCCTCGGTTAAACACTGACCCAGGGTTATTGTGCAGATTAAATACCCTTTGAACAGTGTCTGGCACATGGTAAATACACGGTAAAGTCAGCTGTTGCTCAGGAGGACATGGTGTGAAAAATGTTCTGTAAATCCCCCCAGTGGATGTGTCATTATGACTACTTTCAAGGTATTAATGGAAACTATGATTTTACAGGGCCTCAACCTGGTTTCCAAAAGTGTGCCTACCATTGTCCCATGCCAAGTGACATGCGCTAAAACTGTATATACAGTTATTCTCCAGCACCCTCATAGATGGTCAGAATTAGTTCACATATGAAGGGTCATTTGAGTTATATACTAGAGTCTAGTATATAAAGTCAATGTAGGGATATCTGGGTGGCTCAGTTAAGCGTCTGACTTTGGCTCAGGTCATGATCTCATGGTTCGTGAGTTCAAGCCCCGCCTTGGGCTCTATGCTCACAGCTCAGAGCTTGGAGCCTGCTTCGGATTCTGTGTCTCCTTCTCCTTTCTCTCTGCCCTTCCCCCACTGGTGCTGTCTGGCTGTCAAAAATAAATGTTAAAAAAATTTATTTAATATTAAAAGAAAATAAAGTCGATGTAAAACCTGAAACAAAATAAAGCCAATTACACGCTCCAGTTTTGTTTAGTGGAAAAACAAATGTAAAGGATTGGCAGACTGATGTTTTATACTACCTACTTTATTTCACTGCATCACTTTCTGAAATATTTTTCTAGAATGGAATTTGATTTACCTTGTAAGAGAGACACATAAACTGAAGTTTTATTATTTTTTTTTTCAGAAAGACATGTTTTCTGAAGTTTTCTAATTTTATTCTGATTTTCGGGGAAGGCACAATGAAGCTAGAGTAGATTTGTTTTATTTTTCCAGTAATTGAAAGGCGCTGCCTAGACTCTCACCAGGATTCTAGAAACCTTTTTGTGCTTCATATAGAGGGTACAGGCTTACAAGTATACTATTCCCCACCACCTCCCACCCCCGAGGAACTCGTGGTCCAGCTGCTTAAACTGACTTGGAGAGTACAATTAATAGATTGCAAAACTAATTACCTTTTGCTGTTCTTTGCTTTGCTTTATTTTTGTCCTTGTTTTAGATTTGGGGATAGGCATTCTTTGGCAGAGATCATATTTGAACTTCTCCTGAGTAAGGATTAGGAGACATTTACGGTTGAGGGATTGATTTATTTTAAAACATAAAACCTCCACTTATCATTTTATCTTCTTTAAACTAACCCTTGTTTGGTTCTTTAAATACTAGGAACAGTTTCTTCATCATCATCAAATATTAACTCCTCACTGAAAGCAGAAGGCGAGCTTAACAAGGTTGCTATATTTACTAAGGTAGAGCGACTCACTTTAAAACCTATATTTTTAAAAGCGTAATCTCAGTAGTTTCCTGTGGAACTTTCTCAATTCTGTTCACATCTCTGACACACATGTTAGAATGAAGCTTCCTATACTTGGTAGATATTCAGGCCACGCAGAATAGATCTTTATTTGGAAAAGAGAAAGTGTTTGTATCAATGAAATTGCTTGTTTTTATGTCTGCAGAACAAAACCAAACAGGAAGTTAGCCTAATTTTCAGATACTTTAAAAAATAATAATAATCACTTGGTCAAAAATGCCACTCGATTTAGATACACAGTGTGCATTTAGAGTTTGGAGTTTTCTTGGGGGGTTTGTCTAAAATGCCTACAGTTTTAATAACAAATTAGCACAGAGTTTTCATTAAGACTTTTGGCGATAAAAAATATATTACCATTAACAAAATGCAAGTTTAGTCCATGCCTCAAAGTGTTTGAATGGCAGTGCATATGCCACTAAGTAAGACTTCCTGCTTGGAAATTACATATTCGGTATTAGTCTGGCGTTTGGGTAGGTGTGTGAGCAAAACGCTTACTTCAAGTGGATACATTTGGCTCTATTTGGGGATTGAAATGCGGTCTCACATGTGTGAATTTAGCAAGATCCCATGAACAACCATTTTGATATCATGCTTTTAAATGTCTTCATTTGAAAAAGGACTTATGTTTAGCAAAAGAGGGACTGATTTTCATCTTTGTGCCTGTAATTTCAAAATCCAAAAGTAAATAACTATATGTGCCCTTTGCCTAACCTCTGGGTGGAGGGATCTGTCGCTGGCTGGAGAGATGTAATTATTTAATGTATTCTTAGCACCATACTGAGGCCCGCAAAGATAAATTGTTTAAATCTGAACAATAATCAGGGCCTTTCCCATTTTATACTCACCTTAGAAGTTTGCGACCTATTTGAAACTTTCCTTCTTCGAAACTTTCGTTTTACTCAGGGTCAGGAAACTTAATTTTGCCAAGTGGAAACCCCAAGGTTTAAGTTTAGTACAAAACAAAGACCCTTAGTAATCAAGGGGATTGCCAAACACCTTCTTACTTCCCAAGTTTTAGTGCAGTTAAAACTCACTTGAGACCCTTAAGTTTAGGTCATGGAAAACCTAAGGTAACTGGCATGGTTCCAAGGGACAGAAGACACAGTATAGGGAGAGCCCGTTAGAGAAGTCTTGAAGCTGCCTGCCTGAAGCATTCAAGGAAAAGAAAGAAATCTGGGAAGATGATCGTGGGGTGTTTCTTTGTAGCAATCGTAGGCAAAAATCGCCATCTTGTTAGCTTTTGGGAGATCCAGGATAGGCAAAAATGTTAAATGTCATTTCAACAGGACATCGAATTCTTTGTACTTCAACTATATTTTTCTATTTAGGGGAGAAATAGAAGTGGAAAAGTGTGAAGGAAAAACTAACTGGATCTGTCAAATGCCATGGGACTTGGTTTGAGCTCTGGTAGGAGGGAGTCAGTATGTTCATAAGTACAGTCTAATGAGACATGTATGGCAAAAGGTGTCTTATGAGAAAAAGAGCCATGGTTTCTGTGATGAACCATGCTGGGATCGCAGGTTTATTTACGGGAGGACATATGAGAGAGAACCTTTTCTTTCTCTTTCTTTCTTTCTTTCTTTCTTTCTTTCTTTCTTTCTTTCCTTTCTTTCTTTCTTTCCTTTCTTTCTTTCTTCTTTTCTTTCTTTTCTTTCTTTTTTCTTT
>NW_024420481.1:2231102-2247463 GCF_014898765.1 Herpailurus yagouaroundi
CTTTTCTTTCTTTTTTCTTTTCTTTCTTTTTTCTTTCTTTTCTTTCTTTTTTCTTTTCTTCTTTTCTTTCTTTTTTCTTTCTTTTTCCTTTTCTTTCTTCTTTCCTTGCTTTCTTTTTTCTTTCTTTTCTTTCTTTTTTCTTTCTTTCCCTACTACCACCAAGACAAGAGAGAACCTTTAATATGTGTGGTCTCCAAGAGAGGAATATAGTATACCACTCTTACAACAATTGAACCAGGGAACTCAGCTTCTGAGGCTCCCCTCTTGGAAATAGCAATCTGTGGTCCACACTCTGTCAGATGCTTTCCAGCTTTACTCTTTCCTGTTTCCCTAACCTGTTGGACTATAACCATATAAACTTCCCCAGTGTGGTGCAATTTCATTCTTTCTGACCTTAGGAATTCTGAATCTTTGATAATTCCAACAAAGGCATCTGCATACTTTTTTTTAATGTTGAAGACATATTTGCTTTTATTCTTTTAATTTTTCCATTCTTATTTCTGTTGCACTTATGGAATGTAAATGTTTTGGAATACACAGTGCAAATTAAAAGACAGTTTTGTTTCAAAACAGCTTGCTAATAAAGTTATAGGAAAAATATGAAAACACTTAATGAAGTTTATGAAATACTGGAATTTGGGGGTCAGAAATCAGTCAGATGAGCAGTCCCTTGCCAGGCTTTGCTCTGGGACTAGAACGCACATAAAACATGGCTTCTGCCCTCAGAGAGTTAAAAAAAAATTTTTTTTAAGTTTATTTGTTTTTGAGAGACAGAGGGCAGGGGAGGGGCAGAGAGAGGGAGACACAGAATTCAAAGCAGGCTCCAGGCTCTGAGCTGTCAGCGCAGAGCCTGACATGGGGCTCGAACCCACAAACTGTGAGATCATGTCCTAGAGTTGAAGTCAGACGCTCAACTGACTGAGCCACCCAGGCACCTTGCCCTCAGAGAGTTTATAGACTAGTGACTGATCCTTATACCAGAGATTGTTGCATTCTTACTAGGGATCACAGTATTCAAAGTGTGGTCCAAGGACTCTAGGGAGTCACTGAAACCCTTTCTGGAGTCTTAGAGACCAAAACTGTTTTCATGGTTATATTAAGACCTCATTTGCTAGTTTCACTTCCATTCTCTCAAGAGTGGAGTTTTCCAGGGAGGACATGATAAGTGATGTTGCAACAACTGGATGCAAAAACAGGCATGAGAGGAGTCTGCATTGCTAATGAATAAAAAATAAATTCAGGACCATGTCTAGTAACTGATTCCTAAATGTTCCCAATTACCACTTTTGTAATATACATGCTCTTTGTAAGGTGGGGCCATTACGGATTGCCATTTTTCCTGACTATATTGTTGTGTTCATTAGAATTAACTATGCCCTTTTACCTCTCCCAGTCTTTTAATATGAGTAATCAAGGGTTGGCTGAAAAAAACCATCTATGCAAATAACGGCTATTCATGCCATTAGTTTGCATGCTTCGAATACGTAGCTGCATAGATCTAATGTGTGCGTAGCGAAATGTGATGCTTAAGCCGTCATTTTCCCCAGCTTTAATGGATGACTTGTGCTTGAATTTGAGTATTCCACAGACAAGGCTGAAGACCAAAAAAAAAAAAGTTAACCCACTCTCGTCACCCCTCCCACACACAAATAAAACCTTACAAACATAAAAGCCTCATCTTCCTGTGATGATTTATATGTTCCAAAAATGTGTATAAATTCAGAATCGGGAGCTAAGTATGGTGGTCACTGACCATGCCCCTCTTCATCCTAACCTAAAGGAGGAGCCCCAGGCAGGCACAAAGTCATTTGAATATACTGTTGCGCCACTGTGGGTGGGAAAGTAGAGCGACTGACAGGTAAGGAGCTGTGTGAAGCTTTTGGTGGGAGGAGCCACAGATTAAAAAATTGCTTTCTCCAACAGCCAACTTCCTTAAATTCCTTGCAGCTGGTCAGGTAAGCTGGGACTGAGAGGGCCTCTGCTTTGCTTGGGGCAACTGAAGGCCCGGTAGAGCCTGGGCTGCTTCCATGGAGGGAAATCCTTATGTCCTTAAGGTAAAGGGGGTAAAATGGGTTTTTGGGGATTTGACTTTATTTAGCTCAACTCACCAGGGTAGAAGAATGGATAGGGGGAGGGTTGCCAGATAATATATTAAAGGGAGAGCATATTTATACTAAAAAAAATTGTTCATTGTTTATCTGAAATTCAGATTCGATTGGGCGTTCTCTATTTCCATTTGATAAATCTGGCAACCCTTAATGGGGTTCTAGGCAGAAGCCCTAGCTGGGGAAGAGAGGGTGAAAGGAAGCCGCTGGGGTCCTCTTTGTCCTGGGGGTGTATCACTATGGTAGGTGACTACGTGGGGTGTCTAAAAAAGGGAGGGACAGCAACCCTAACAGCCCGAGATTTGGCCATGGGCCGAGACAGACCTCCCTTCATGTTGTTTCGTAACAAAGCCTATGTTGCATGACTTCATATGTGTTTTGTTTCTTGGAGTAACAAATTGAACGTCATGATGTCTTCTTTCCTTTTTTCTGCATTTTAATGATATTTTACGTGGGCAGCCATCGAACTACTTCAAAGACAGCTTCCATGAATAGTTAGCATGAGAAATGCCTTCTGACTTCTGGTAATTTGGTACCACTGTGCTTTCATTGTCTTTGGGATTTGATTTGATTCTGGCTTAGCTGTTTTGTAAACAGAGGGGGGTGCATTCTTGAGGAGCTTATTATTGAACAGATACTCCGTTAATGTTTTTCTAACGCAACTGACAGTATTTGATTAGACCAGGGCGGGAGACCGAGGAGAGGGCAGGAAGCAGATTTGAGGTATGGGTGAGGCAGGCTTGGTTTCACTGCGAAAAGCCACTGATTTTTAGCGTTATTTTCTCCTCAAAAAATTTCACAGAAAAATTTGAGCTCGTGATTATTCGAAAATAAACGCTTAACGTGAACGCACCTGAACGGGGGGTCTTGAAGTGTAGCGGGTATGTTTTTCTTGTAAGAAGGCAGCGTATGCAATCACTATCCCCAAGAAGGCCCCATGTATTCCACCTTTGTCTAAGTGGCTTCAGGGAATTTGACTTCCAGCTTGTTCAGAGACATGTGGGGTGGGGTGCCGATTAAATATAAGTCTGCTGTGGGTTCCTTTATTCGGCTCTGTGGGGTCCCATGCCCTGGGGGTTCTTGTGGCTACAGACCCCTGGAATTAGACCAGGGTTTGTGTCTGTGTGCCTCGTGGGTTCCCGAGACATCTGGTTCAGTTGCACTGAATTACCAGAATTTTTCAGCCATGGTGGTCACATACAGCCCAGACTATATATTCAGAGCAAAAAAGGGGGGGGGGGGATGGTATAAATTAGCCGTTTTCTGACCTGAATAGAAGAATAGCCAATCATTTGGGACAGACAACCAGGAACAGCCGAATTCATATGTTGGCTGCTGATCCCTTCTTGGAGGAAGAAGGAAGAGCTTAATGGAAGGAAATATAGCAAGAGCAGCGATTAGGCTTCTGAGGCCGACTTAGTGTTATTCCCTATAAAGTCATTCTCACAAAATTTATTCACTCATTCGGCAAACTCACGGACTGGCCACTATTCATCATGCACAGAACATCCCTGGAGGTTCAAAGATGAAGAAGATATACTTCTACCTTTAGATAAGCTCAAAGTCTAATGGGGAGATAGGCATGCAAACAATTTATCGATGTACACAGTGATAAGTGCTATGATAAAACTGTGAGTACAAGGGGCAGTTGGAGGAACAAAAGATGGGGGAGGCAGGGGCGCCTGGGTGGCGCAGTCGGTTAAGCGTCTGACTTCAGCCAGGTCACGATCTCGCGGTCCGTGAGTTCGAGCCCCGCGTCAGGCTCTGGGCTGATGGCTCAGAGCCTGGAGCCTGTTTCCGATTCTGTGTCTCCCTCTCTCTCTGCCCCTCCCCCGTTCATGCTCTGTCTCTCTCTGTCCCAAAAATAAATAAACGTTGGAAAAAAAAAAATTAAAAAAAAAAAAAGATGGGGGAGGCAAAGGTGAGTGGGGGTGGGAAATGAGTCCAGGCAAATTTTTTTACAGAGGAAGAGTCTTTTGAACTGAAAATCCATATTGGGTAGTGAGAGTCTGGGAACTTGGTTCCTGTCCTTCCTGAGTTGCTTGTTAATTAGGACAAGCCACCTCACTGCTTTGGCCTTTACTTTCTCAAGAAGATAAAGGCCCACGAGATGTTCCGAAAAATCTGGGTCAGCCCTAAATGTTACAGTCTGGTAAGCACGTTTATCTTAGTGGACTCTTTCAGAACAAGCAGTAATCATTGAGCCTACTCCCTTCATCTTTTGGAGGTCACGATTGGAAAGCTTTCTTGAGGCATATAGTCAAGAGAATTCTTCTGCCCTCCTCCCAGCCTCTTACTTATTCAGATGTGGTGTCTGGTTAAGCACCAAAGTCATTGCCCTGTGTATGTGTAAATGGGATCAAGAAAGCTGAGTTCAGTAGCATAAGGAAACGAGATACAGTGCTGACTGCAGTGGGGGGGGGGGGCGCTTGGGTGGCCGTCTCCATGGGGGTCTGTGTTCAGCCTCATTAATCTTGCCTTTGATATTTTCAGGAAATGACTTATTAAAGACTTTTTGTAGAAAAGATTTCTCATCTGCATCCCAAATTTAAATTAAAAGCTGGATGTAAGATTTAAGGATGCTCTTTATGCCTATTTATCGATGTTCATAGATGGTATAATATTGGAGGAGAAAATGATGCAAATTATATCCATTTTTAGAAAGGAGGAACCCTAAGAGGGAGAAAGTGAACAGTTAGCCACTGTTAGTAAGCTGACATCCAGCTAATACTCAGTTTATGTTGATGTCCCCCCACTTTTTGCTCTTTTAGATGGTTCCTAGCCTTTAATAGGTCTTGATGGTCGTAGGAACCAGGCAACCCTGGACATGTGGTCTGTAATTCTCAAATAACCGTTACTTCCTCTGAGAGGCCATGTCCATGCACGTAAGTATGTTTCAGTGGGGCACTGATCAATAGGGTTTTTCATTTAACACACGATCATTAAAATGAAATACCATATTTTTTTTCATCTGCTTGTTGCCACTTTAACTCTTCATAGTCTAACAGAGGTGTGAGGTGTCTTTGAAAAGTAATCCAGTTATCATTGTATTTGAGGGGAGGTTTTTTCCACCACAATACCAAATGTATTTGAAGAAGCCCATCATTCTGCAAACAGCTGTTTCTGTTAAGATACTGTGACTGACAAAGGGTAATTTTCAGCTTCCTAGGGTCCTTTTCTTATTCTGATGGATGGTGGAGCTTTCTCTTGGAAACATAAAAAAGTACATTTCACAGGGTTTTTCTACCACCAAGTGCCTGGGAAATCTTGGATCTGACAGACTCACTCTCATAACTCCCAAGACTTAGGTGGGATTTGAATCTCTACAATGCTACTTTTCTCTTCTCCGTCAAAGGCTTTGTACTCATTTGTCAAAAGCCTGAAGGTAGGAAAAAGGAAATAGATTGAATTGTGGAGGTTTTATAAATGCTCTGCAACTTTTTCCTTTGCCTGTCATCAGCTTTTTGAGGCAGATGCATTTCAGAAATTTCACTGGCCATTTTCTCCCCTTGCTGCTTTTTGGGTGCAATTTCAAAGTGAGTAGATGGGAAGGGGGGACTGGAAGATTCATGGGTGTAGTAGCACATCCTTCAGCAGAGAACCACTTTCCTATGGGATCACTTTGCTGTTTTCTTAACTCAGTAACATAGCGAACGACCAGATGAGAATGATTTGTTTTTAAGGCCAAAGGAAATGGAAAAGAAGTGAAATTCAGGCAAGCATCAATGAACTTACGTGCTAATCTCTGCAATGCTTCTTTAATTTTCCATGTATATTTGGGAAGGGAGAGAGAGGGTTCTTTGTCTTCACTAGCCTTAGCTGCTGTTTCTCAGGTAGTGCCAGCTCTACTGGCAGATGGCAACTGTCACAAGGACAAGACTTGTAGAGTCCTTGATGACATGGTCTGCTTCTTTGCACTGAGGCCATGGCAACTCTGAACATGTGGGTCTAGAAGGAGGGCTTGGGACACCATTGACTCAGCTTGGGAAACCTGAGGGGTGATTTTTTTCAGACCAAGATAGTGTCTGGGCTGTTACAGACCCAGTGTGATAGGATATCTTGTCATCCATTCAGAGTGCTTAGCTGGTCTAAAGAAAACACTGGAATGTTTCTAGTCCCTAGTCATTGGTTTTCCAAAGGCCGAGAACAATAGGTCATTACAGACAGTGCTGGGCCATTCCTCCCCTGCCTCCACCCCAACCCATCCCAACATGTTTACCAAAGCCTTAATCCCCTACGAGGACCAAAAGCAAATGTTAGCAAATGTCAAAAACCAAGTGTATCCCCTCCCCCGCTCTCAACTCCAATTAAAGTATTTTGGCCTATAATTAAGTTTGGGCCTCTTGAAGAATGAATACTATACAGCGGAGATTTGTTACCACCAAATGTTGTGCATATAAATATGTCATTCTGAGTTCCAGAGTTGTTTTGAAAAAACTTAAGGGGCTTGGTTTTCTTTTGAAATGTTGTGTTCCACAGATAACGTTGATATTACATTATTTGGTCTCGTCATCTATTGTTTGGATAGAAAATGCAGACTTTTTGGTCTTTTATAAGCCTTCTTTAACGTAAGCGGCAGTCTCTGGTAAGGTAGTATTGCTGTACATTTGCATTGTTACAGAATTAAATTATGGACTCTGCCATTCAAAACAGAATGCTTTATAAATCAAGTAAAATCTCATAACTAAGATGAATAAGTATTTTTAAGTCTTATGCTGCCTCATATTCCATACTTTAGTTTTAGAGCCCAAGTTGATGTAATTATTAAAGTGTGATTCTTTTTTCCTTTTCTGTTTCTGTGTACTGTTTTTGCTCCGTCCAAATGTCATTAGTTTTCCAAGACGAGGCTTAAGAAAAGTTATTATATGTAAGGGACAGTAATCTCAAAGCACAAAGGCAGGCAGTAATTCTTTATCTGTAGATTGCCAGGAAAGGTGCCAAATACATGGTGTTTTCTCTCTGCCTGGCTTCCTCCCCCCCTCTCTGATCGCATTCAGTGTAAACGATGTTAAAACTCTAAATTGACCAAAAATAAATAAAAAACGTTGAAAAAAAAAAAACCTCTAAATTGTAACAATGGTAAAATCCTAATGTATTCCTTTTCTTTGTATTGTTTAAACGGATCTATTGTTTGGAACTCCCAAATATAAGAGACGGCCCTCCTTATAAAGCTGTCTCAAGAAGGGGTTACAAACTGTGTTCTGTGCAGACGTCTATGGTTGTGTTTGCCACTCATCTGGAAAAGCTGTCAAGGTGGGTTTGCAATTCCAAGGCGATCCTGCTCAGCCTGGGAATTGGAGCAGTGGTCCTAAATGGGACTATGCGGGAAGAGGAAACCTAGTCTATGGAGAAGGAAGGTCGGGAGTAAGTTCTTTAGATCTGGTTAGGGGGCGGGATCTGCAAATGCAGCTGTGGTTAGTGATGAGGAAGGACTGAAATTCAGAAGAGTGAGCAGAGATAGGTATGGAGATTTACAATCTGAGCCAGGGTGGTGATCGATGAAACTTGACAAGAACTTCATTTCTCCAGAGAAAGAAATTAGAGAGGAGAGCAGAGGATTTAGGACTGAACCTTGGGGAAATCTTAATGTTAGGGTGTGGGAGGAGGAAAAGAGACCCCAAAGTATAAACTAGCATGCTTGGCTGTGGAAGCCACCAAGCATCCCTGCTTCCCGCGGGGCTGTTAACTCGGAGCCAGAGGATCTCGGTTATACTGGGTGGAGGGTGGAGAATCTGGAGGCTGAAATCCTTGTGACTTTGCTTTGGAGCAGATTGTGGTAGGTGTAAAATGAAGCTGTATGTTTTTCTCATAGGAGGCACACAAATGGGGGAGGGGAACCCACTATTATTGTGGTTTTAAGCACACGTAAGGATTCCTAAGCTACTTTTATGAAATCAGAAAACTCTTAGTGCCAACAAATTCTTCCTTTTCCAGGATATGCAGAGGAATGTGAAGGTACATTGAAATTGAGATATTATTTGATTTTATAAATCATCTAATTTGGCCACAAATAAATTGATCATCGGAAGAGACGAAAGGACAAAGCTGACAGAAAACAATAGTGGCCCTGTAATTTCTCAAGCTATGTGTTAAGTTATACTCAGCTTCTTGCCACAAGGAAAATGGTAGAGCCCCTTTGTGGCTGTGATCTGGTATTTAAAATGGCTGTTGCAGTGCATCTGGCTTTGCGTTAAATGTGGCTCTATAAAGTTGAATCTCGCACCTCGATTCACGGTGAAATTCGAGGAATGCCTTAGTGACGAGATAACTAAATACGGAGAAGTGATTGTGGACACCATTTAGTCATGTTAAGTAAGGAAAATTCATAGCATGTGCTAAAAACACTCCGTGAACTAGGACGCCTGGGTGGCTCAGTTGGTTGAGCGTCCGACTTAGGTTCAGGTCATCTCACGGTTCGTGAGTTCCAGCCCCCACATGAGGCTCTGTGCTGACAGCTTGGAACCTGGAGCCTGGTTCAGATTCTGAGTCTCCCTCGCTCTCTGCCCCTCCCCCCGCTTGCACTGTCTCTCTCCCTCTCCTATCCTCCCTCCCTCTCTCTCTCTCTCTCTGTCTCTCTCAAAAATGAATAAACAGTAGTAAAAAAAAAAAAAAAAAAGCACGCAGTGAACTAACCCATTTCTCCTGTGGATTCAGGCAGCCTAGCAGGTTGTACTCTTGGGTCCAAAAAAATAAATAAATTTTAAAAAGCTGCCTTTTTTCTCCACCCCTTTCTCCAATAAGCTCATCCATTGTAAAAAAAAAAATTTATCATCTGTGGGAAAAAGAATTGCTGACATTTGTGCTTGTCTTAAAAGGATTATAGTGGACCTGGTAATGCAATTGAGAGAATCACTAGCATCTTTGTATAGTGCTCATGAGTTAAACAAATACAACAACAGATCACATTTGATGATGTGATAAATCCCTGTCCAGTGACATCCTTTGCTGTCACATAGTAGACACCATAATTAGCAGCCAGGTCAGCATTTCGGCAACACCAAAGGCATATTTGATTGCCCGGGACTGACATCTTATCCTGTCTGGAAGTGCTTAAACACATCAATAAAACTTTGAAAGAGCCGAGACTCCAAAATACACTTTGGTCTCATTTACCCAAGTGATCCAGGACCATTGCTTCTGGAACCTGAAGAACAACATGAGTGCCAGATGTAGAGATTTCTTCTTTGATGAACACAACGTCGGGGGATTTCAGGATGGTTCTCACATGGTGTGGATTCAGGAAAAAGAACTTTAGAGCCCAAATTGTCCAGAATAGTGGATCTAAAATGTGTAAGGTATATTTATGTGTATATGGTTATCTAACATTTTCCCTCCATTTTCTTGATTGCTTGTCGATGTAGATCCAAATCCGGAATCTTAATTAATTTCACAGGCATGATTTTACATCTCACATCAGGAAATTTTTATTTAAAATTTTATTATATTTTGTCCTGTTGTGATGGTATCACAGTATTCCTAATATTTTATGTTTTCCACATAATTTGATGCATATCAAAGTAGGGCAGAGCAAAGTGCCTACGAGAATGAGTTCTGGCATCAGCCTCCCTGGGTTTTAGTTCCGGTTTTGTCACGTTTTTAATTGTGTGCATTTCTCTTCGTTTCCTCATCTCAAAGGTGAAGGTTACAAGGGTATCCATCTTAGAGGGTTGGTTCAAAGCTTAAATGAGCCAATGGATGTAAAACCCTCCTTACCGGTCTCCTCCACTCACAGCTTGGAGCTGCATAAACTTGGTAGTTTGTTGCCAGCTTTGTGTAAATATCAGCGCAGGCTCATCCAACTCTTCATTTGTAGGGTCGGTGTGCTAGAGAGAACTGCAAGTACCTCCACCCTCCTCCACACCTAAAAACGCAGCTGGAAATTAATGGACGGAACAATCTGATTCAACAGAAGACTGCCGCAGCCATGTTCGCCCAGCAAATGCAGTTTATGCTCCAGAATGCTCAGATGGCATCACTTGTAAGTCACGGCTATGACTTGGGCAAAAACTGTATCTATGCATTTTTGTTTTTGTTTTTGTTTTTGTTTTAAGAATATCGCTCTACATTGGAATAACCTTGCCGGGCCTTCGGGAACTTAGTTCCAGAAGGATTTAGGATGCCTGTTAATGTATTCATTGACACTACAAAGCTGTTGCGCACGTGAAGGGAGCCTTTGGGTGTGTTGGGTTTAAAACCTGGGTTGCATTTACCATGAATTCACCTTATAGAAGAATATGAATATTAATATTTTAAGATGAGGAGGTTTGATGATTATTACAAGTAAACCGTTGAATTCTAGGATGTTAATTGAAATGTCCTTGCTCTTTGATGGTGGTTTTTGTTCCTTTTTAATAGGCTTTCTACTTTGGAATAATTACAGATTTAAGGAAAAGTTGCAAAGACAGTACAGAGAGTTCCCATATTATCCCTCACCCAGTGTCCCCCACTGTTAATATCTTATGTTTTCATGATATATGAAATGAAGAAAGTGACATTTTCCACATTACCGTAAACTAAACTCCCGAATTTTTTCAGGCTTCATTAGTCTTTCCGTGAGTGTGCCACCTTTCTGTTCCAGTGCTGAATCCAGGGTACCACCGTGTATTTTATTTGACTGCAGTCTCCCCTCTCTCGCCTGGTCTGTGACCATTTCTCAGTCTTTCCCTGTTTCCCGTGACCTTGACATTCTTGACGAATCCTGGCCAGGTATTTGATGGTGGTTTAACATAACCCAGCCACGGAGTTTCCCTTTGCAGAAATTACAAAGATTATGTTGTCATTCTAGACTAGCATCTAGTATTTTTGTGGATCATTGAGTTGAAATGGATCCTTTAAAAAAAGTGCTTTTGTCCCTTTTACGGTTTAGTCTGAGACCTTCCAGGAGGAATTGGAAACTGTCCCTTTTCTACTGAGCCCTTTCAGATCTCAAGTTTAGTTCAGTGGTGTCCCATTCCCTTAAACCATTACCTAGATGCTAATTCGAAAGTGTTACGTTGTCACTGTTACCCATTTCATCAGTGACTATGTAATAAACTCACTGAAAGCTGAAAGGTATACATAATATTTAGATGCAACAAAAAAATGTGGGGGTAGGTTAACCTGCACTCAGCAAAGCCTATTTCATTATAGCACTGATTCTCAGAATTCAAGGAAATCAATATGGAGAGGGCACCCCTTAACTGGTACATCTTTATAGATAGTGCACAAAACAGGTGGTAGAGGCATTGATGAGTTGCTACAATTTTGCACCATGATCCTCTTTTTCCAGAAAGTCCAGACAAATTTAAGCAAAATGAGTAGATTTCATCTCCTGTACTATTAGTTTGCCAAAAACATTTGCCTTGGAACTCAGTGGTGATAAATTATATTCATAAATTAGTTCCCAGAAGGTCTTTGACCTTTAGTAATACTTCATATTGTTGAACTCCTTCTCCAAACTCTTTCATTAGCTTTCACGCACTGATTTCCATTTTTTGCTATTTCTAAAGGGGTAGGGAAGAGACAGTGCTCTAGATACTGAGAATAGCATGAACAGAGCCGCAGAGAAATGACATGCGTGGTGAGTCCAGAAAATGTGAGGAGAAGGACAATACAGCAAGGGAGCTTTTCATCCACCATTATTACTACTCTTGGCCTCTCATAGGATGTCTCAATCTCAGACTGAGCAAAGAATAGGGGCCAGATTGTATCACACACCTGAGCCCAATATTTCCTACAGTGCCGGCACATGTGTTTTGTTTTGTTTTTTTCATAGGTCAAGGGACAGCAATGGAGCATCCATCAAATGCCCTGTTTCAGGGAATCAGAGAGCAGAGCCTGGGATAAAGTAGGGGTAAAGGCAGAAGGCAGACTATTCATCTTCTATTCAACCTCCAGGAGAATCTTTCCATTCCCCTCTCAACCATTCATGCATTATTGATCATGCTGCCTCACCCTGGAGAATAGGGAGTGGCTTTTTTTAGAGTCCAATAAGAGATCCATTGAGTTTTCCAGCCTCTTGTGCTTTCTAATTTGATTCTCCATGCTTTCTGTAATAGAATACATTTCCCTTTTTTCTTCAATGAGGGTAATTTCAGATTTCAGGCTGCAGAATATGACTGATAGGACTCACAGGAGTACAATTTATTTTATAGCATATCGTAAGATACAAGACATTACTTAGAAGACCCCAGGGAACAATTGGAAATTGCTTTCTACCTTGTAGATTATTTAACAATAGCTGTTGTGATGTGATAAACTGATAAAAGATTAATTTCTGCAGTTATTATGTATACAAAAAACTCACCCCAAGATGATTGATATGATCCTATTTTGTGGTCTAGAAAGCTTCGTAGGCGTGTTGTAATTGCGCTAGTGTGAGCAATTTTAAGTGACATTTACCAGTCTGGTTTGAAAGAAATGTTCTTTCTTGTGGATCTTGATATTACTATAGAAATAACATACGATTTTACTTAATTTTTCTTGTACCTACGCTCCCCAAACATCTCTCTATGCTTTTGAACCCCACCACCCTGGTAATCTGGTTCTTCTTCCCTAAAATAGTCAAGCTTTTGTTTAAATTTCCAATGTTGGTATTTTTTTTTTCCAGTCCTGATATTTGTGTGGTTGCATATTAAGACCCGTTTGGTATCACTGGCTTGAACTTCAGGTCTTTCCACAAAGCATACTTTGATCCGTTTCTAGGATACCAAAAGAGCACATCTGCTTTTGGAAAATTGAGTATGGTTTGCTTATTATAAGCCCCCAGATAAAGGGAATGTCAACCTAAATGGGATGGTAGCTAGAGGACAGATTCTGTTCACTGTGCCTGAACAATGAATAAAAGCCACACCTAGTCAATTTGGGTGGAATGCTTGCTGTAGCAGGCAGGTTTGCTCACTGTATTTAACAGGTCTGAATTGACATTTGCTAGTATAAAATTCTACCTCTGAAAGCTTTTGTTGGATTTATTAAGGAAGTTTAGCAAGTGAGACAAAGGGCGTGACTCCCCAGTGTTTTTCAATGCAGTTAAGAGAGAGAGTTGCTGATGATCACAGCAAAAAAAAAAAAAAAAAAGAAAAAGAAGAAAACGAAAAATCATGTTTAAGAACTCCCCCTGGCATAATTAAGAGGCAAACACGAGCCCCGTAGAAGAATTTTAGGGAAAAGCAGGCACGCTGGATTGGGATTGCTCTCAAGCAAAGCTAATGTCTTAAAATTTCAATTTCACAATTAGGAATTTTCGTTATGGAGGGGGGGAAGGACTCTCAACTGCTGGATGTAATGTGTGCTTGTATTCAGTGGATATGATGTTGTAAGTCTATTAAAAATATTTCTGATGTAGACATTTTGCATAATCTAGACCTGTCTGTATCTAGTAAACTCCTTTAGTTTCTCTCTTTGAATGTGGTGATTCACATGAAGGCAGTTCTTTACACGCAGGTGAACTTCACCCAGTCAAGTGTATTCACCTGATGATTTATATACAGGTTATTGGTTCAGCTATTGGGGTGTGCCAAGTCCTCTGGTCTGCTGTATGTTTTTCATGGCTTGCATTCCTGTGGCCAAGTTACGGTGTTCCAAACCACAGAGCCTATAAACATGGGTTCCCCTCCAGACTTTTCCTTCATTGCAGACAGAATCATCTGATGTCTGTCTGGACCCCCCACCTTTTTACAACAATTTTATAATTCTGTTTACCACAGACATTGCCCATAAACCAGCTTATATCTTTGCCTGACATTAATATAGTAAGGAGTGAAGGTGACGTAACACTTCAGAGCCAAAAGGGGAAAAAATAGGAAGTTCCAGTAGATAGAAGGAAGGTGGATACACCGATAACAAATAATGTCTAGAGTCCAGCATTTTCAATATTTTTCTTCCTTAATTAAGTAGGACTGATAAAGTATAATATTATTCCATTCTGAAACTTTGGACTGGGGCAGTTTTAAGTGAACAGAAGTAGAATTGCAAAATAATTTGTTGACGTTTTAATTTTTGAAAACATTAAGTACTTAAATGAGTAAGTAGTTAAAGACAAAGGGTATCCTTCCCTCACCAGAATACATCGTACATTTAGCATATTCACATCAGAGTTACACTTTTTCTGGTTCACATAGCTCACATATAGTTCATATGGTTCACACACAAAACTAACTTTATTGCCCGAAGTATCTTCTGTCTCCCTATTGTCATGGCTCTTTTGTTAAAAATTACCATGAAAAAAAGGTGGGCAAGCCATTTTGTAGATTGAATGGAAAAGGAAACCGCTTCCGTATCGCAGATGACCAGTCTCATGATCCGTACAGAAATTACAATGTATTTTAATGAAGGTTCTTTGGCGGATTTTTCAGCTTATCTACTCTTGAGACGATACATGATGACATTGAGCTCTTTCATCTCAATGTGCTGACATCTAAATGTTTTGTAAAGTGATTTTTGCAAAACGTTTAAGTCGGCGATGACAGGCATTATGTAATTATCACGGTAATGTGCTCTTAATGTAATTATGACTGTCATTATCATGTGAAGTTCTGCGTTGACTGAGGTTGACCACATCGCATCACAGGAGTGTATGGAGTCATACCATGCATCCAGTCCCCCAATTGCATCCGGATTTTACCATGTTTGCTAAAAGGTTAGACAAGATTTTACTTTTAGATATCGCAGCTGAAGCCTAACATTATTTGTTCAACAAATTGTTCCACAATTTGTCAACAATTGTAGACTTACCTTGAGGTTAGCGAAGGCTCAGGGCCCCTCATTTGCATGGGCTCCGTCCAAGGCCCTGGCAAATGTGCTGGAGCCCTAGCAATGTGTTTGCAATGCCTTTGTAAGATTTGCAAAAGATACCCGTGTATTCTTTGTTCTTAAGACTCCCCTACCCTACCCAACTGCCTCAACTTCAGGCCCCCCAGACCCTGGGTTCACTCCTGATTGCAGTTGCTGGGCCAAAGTAGAGCCGTTGTTCAGGTCCTTTGCCTAGGCCGTGCCTGTCACACAGCTTGAAGCTCCTTCTGTAGTAAAACGAAAGAAGTCTCACCAGCAGTCGGTTTTCTGCCTTGCCCCAACTCTGTTAACGCACAATGTGAAATCTTGTTTTTCCCGAGGTTAAACAGAAGCGCTACAATTTTTGCAGCCCAACAGAGAGCATTGGTACATGATATCTTTTACAGTGCCCATTCCTCTGATAGTAACTAATCTCAACATTCTCCCATATGCCTCCCTCATATATTCCCACGGGATAAATTCAACGTAATCTCCTCTCAGCCCATTGTGTGTCCTTCTCCTCTGGGGCTGGTTGGCTCAGTTGGTTAGAGCCTGGAGCTAATGAGACCGTGTGGGCCTGTTAGCTTCTCTGAGATGAAGGCAGGAAGTTTGGAGGGCTCTGGGAAGATCTTTTTCTCTGAATGGAAGATGAAACAACAGCAACAGTCGACAAAATCAATGCTTGACAGCCTCACCTATTGAGGATGATTTTTTTTCTCTCAGCAAAACCATCCCCTTGCTCAGATCAATAGAGTTCAGTAGGGAGAACCACCAGGAGACTTAGTGTAAAGCCTGTGGTGGCCCCTGGCACCTGACAATAATCTTAAACTGGTCACCCACACAATCCTATTTTGCCTTCGTATCCTTTATGCATCTACTGAATATTTTAAACTCTCCTTTCCCTGGTCTCTGCTCTTATGCCACTCTGTGGATACCAGTCATATTAACAATTCACTAGTCTGGAACCACGCATTAAGAAGCTGCCTGTCAGGGCTTCTGGGTGGCTCAGTCTGTTAAACATCCGACTTTTTTTTTTTTTTTAGTTTGTTTATTTTGAGAGAGCGTGAGAGCATGTGGTGTGCATGGTGGGTGCTAGCGAGCGAGTGGGGGAGGGGCAGAGAGAGAGAGGGGGAGGGAGAGAGAGAGAGTCCCAAGCAGCCTGTGTGCTCAGCAAGGAGCCCATTGCGGGGCTTGATTCCACGACAGTGAGATCTTGACCTGAGCTAATATCAAGAGTTGGATGCTTAAGCGCCTGAACCACCAAGGCTCCCCAAGTGTCCGACTCTTAATTCCAGCTCAGGTCTTGATCTCAGGGTCAAGCCCTGAGAGTTTGAGCCCCAAGTTGAGCTCTGCACTGGGCATGAAGCCTACTTATAGAAAGAAAGAAAGAAAGAAAGAAAGAAAGAAAGAAAGAGGAAGGAAGGAAGGAAGAAGGAAGGAAGAAGGAAGGAAGGGAAGGAGGGAGGGAGGAAGGAAGCAAAGAAGGAAGGAAGGAAGAAGGAAGGAAGG